>NW_026720170.1:0-10457 GCF_029784015.1 Lycium ferocissimum
AAAAAGAGTTGAATTTGCGGCAACGACGATGGTTAGAATTGTTAAAAGATTATGATGTTGAGATTCTATATCACCCCGGAAAGGCAAATGTTGTGGCTGACGCTCTTAGCCGCAGATCCATGGGAAGTTTATGTGATGTACAATCAGAGAAAAGAGGAATGATCCGTGAGCTCCAGCAGCTAGCTAGCCTAGGAGTCCGAGTAGTGGACTCAGGTAGCAGGGGAGCTACCATTCGGATTGACGGTTTCGTCGCTAGTAGTAGAAGCGAAAAGAGCGACAATACGAAGATCCCATTAGTGGCACAGAGATACTCCCGAGGAGTCATCATTTGAGATTACGGAGATGAGTTCTCCGATGTCGAGGCGTTATGTGTTCCTAATGTGCGGGTTTGCGCCACCAAATATTGAGAGAAGCTCATTGTTCCGTTATTCTATCCACCTTGTTAAACAAAAATGTATAATGATCTTAAATCCATGTATTGGTGGAACGGGATGAAGAAAGATATAGCTTAGAATTTGTAGCTCAATGTCCCAATTGTCAACAAGTGAAAATAGAGCACCAAAAGCGGAAGAAGATTATTGCAAGCTATAGAAATTCCAACTTGGAAATGGAAAGTGATCAACATGGACTTTATTACAGGTCTACCCCGATCTCGACGCAAGTATGATTCCATATGGGTGATTGTGGATAGACTCGCAAGTCACTCGATTCTTGCCAAATAACGACGTATGTAGAAGATTGATTGGCGCAAAGCTCTATGTTAAAGAGATAGTGCGACTTCATGGTGTTCCAGTATCTATCTCCGATAGAGGTACTCAGTTTACGGTGTCACACCCTTCATCCGATAAGGTGTGATGGGCACCCGACCCTTACCTAGGGCCGAGCGAACCCGTTGACTCTCGTGACACTCACAATCTTACTGGCCCGCAAACATGACATAAGTACATAATGAAAGTTTTTAAGAAAACAAACATGCTTTTCATTTTGCTCAAATCGAATAAAATCTATAACATATAAAACTTGTCACATAACACGTAATAATACATCGGCTTACATAGCAAACACAAACCGAACATCTTATACACACGACACCTTCGCAAAGTCTCTAACATAACTCCAGATACCATAACAAAAGCACTCTGACTCGGCAACGCTCCGGAGGAAGTGGAGCTCGCCAAACCAAATACTGAACATCTTCTACTAACAACTTCTATCCATACGGGGGTGTACTCGCGTAGCATGAAACGCAGCCCCCGAAGAAAGGGGTCGATGCGAAATATGTGCGAGTATGCAAAGCAGGGAAATACAAACGAGGCTTATAACCGCATAGAAGGAGTACAGAAAGTGAACATAACAACCAGAATGTCAAAATGCTTATATCTGAAGTACAAATCATGCATACCAAATACAGAAATAAGTATAATAATCAGAAGGTCAATATGCTTCAAGTATAAATAATCAGAATGCCAGAAAACTTACTCCTGAACATAAATCATGCATGTCAAAAACATGTATCATATGTGGTCCACAATGGGACCCGGCGGACGGAACATGGTCGCCCCTCTGTCTCAGCGCCATAACTCATCATACTTCGGAAGGTTTCATATCTCCGTACATCTCCGTATCACATCATACTTCGTAACACATTATATTTCAGAACTCATCATACTTCGGAAAACTCATCATACTTCGGAATATAACATAGTGCGCACGATAAATAACCGGCCCGGGACTCGGCGAAGGAATTAACAATAATGTGCATGAGCAGAATTGTGGGAAACTATATGCAGTTTACAACATTCATAAAGACACAATAAATTAACCAAAGCGAACCATCATTCATCGGCCAAGACAATAGTCCAATATAGTTTCTTTCGGATGTTACTCGGATACATATCAAACGAACTTTTAAAAAAATCATAACTACGTATCGGGATCATATGCATAACAAATCCTTATTTCAGGCTCAACGGATAAATATGTAATCATAGGTGGGTCGGGACGATAAGCATTTTAAGTTCTTTTAAAAGAAAAACCGTTAGAACTATACAAAGGAAAGTCTCGGGGGCCCACGGACGGGTATCAACCCCATCCGAGCCCGCCTATGAAAGTTGGGGGATCTTATTCATTATGGAATCTCCTACGAACGTTTTGAGGTGATCCGAGCTCGTCTATGAAAGTTACGGTCGTTCGTAGTTACGAGACCTTTTAGGAACAGAATTCTTTATATAACCTTTAAAATTCAGTCATACAAAAGACATAAGAACCATAATTCTACTACGTTAAGGATACGAATATCAAGAAACAAATAAGAATCATCGACATGCTCGGATCGCAAGAATAGAGTTACCTCGGGGTTCGTGTCATAACTTACTTTCAACTAAGACATGCCAAAAGAAAGAAAGGTGAGCTTCACATACCTCGTCCGCTTCCTAAGCTAATCCAACCTTACGTCTCGGCTTCTCAAAATCTACAACAACATCGTTAGGCACCGAACATTAGTCGCAAGCACGGAAGAATTCAATTTCAAAGTCACCACTTTATCTACAAAAATTTAGGCAAAGATGTCCTATAAATTTCGAGCGACCTCGAGAATTCAACTCGGCCCATCTTCAACAACAACACCAACAACCATATAAACAACTCCAACAATGGATTTAAAACGCATTCTAACATTAGTAACTCTTTTCTATACAATTCGACAATATTTCATTTTCATTCAATTCAACTACATGTATTCAAACCAACATCGACGACCACGTGTTCAAGTTCTAATCTGAAAACCATTCAAACAAGATTCAAAAACATTTCAAACATCCCGCAAAATATTCAAATCACCCAACCAATGCACCATGGAACCCGAAACCTTCCCAACTCAACATGAACAACTTTAACATAATTCTTTCTTCTAAAACTCATAAACTTCATCAACAATCCACACATTGACAACATTATTATCATAAATACAAGCCGCATTAGAAACATATTGGCTTCCAAAACAGCCCGCAACAACTACGACACCATCTTGAATCATTAAACTCTCATTAGCATCATAGAATCCACAACACACAACAACCAAAATACTAACTAAAAGTAGTTCATTCCTTGCCATACCAAAACAGCCCACTCACGGCTTGGGCCATTTGTCCAACATCAACGCACACGACTTTTATACACACCTACACATCACAACATGTTCAAACCATCCACAACAACATCAACCAAACACTAAATAACATTAGTTCATCATTCCTACACTACACCACACATACACGGCCACACAATACAACACCATATTTTTATGAACTTCACTCATTTCTACATTTCACAACATACACAAACATCTATAAAGAACATGTAACCAAGGCTAAATCTCACCTTCTCCATTGGACTTCCCACTCGGCTAAGATTACAATTTGCACGAACGGATGTTTTTCTTGCTCCAACAACCCTCCAAAATGTTAAAGAGGACCTTTCAATTGGTATGAAAACTAGAAGGAAATAATTTTTCATGATCAAATTTTCATGAAGCTTGTTCGGCCATAGCTATGGCCGAATGACTCCTCTTGTTCTTTCTCAAAATTTCTTGAACTTTCTTAGGTGGAGAGGAAATAATATGACTAATTAGTCATCCCCCACATATTTATATTAAGCACACATGTGGCCCATGGCCCACATCACATGCACGGCCACATGTGGCTATTTTCATGAAATTTTCAACTTTCCATAATTTAACTTTTAACTCCAAATTTTCCTTAATATTCCATACCAATAAAATCATAAGCAACTCGTGCCTTAAAACAAAGTCGGAAAAAATAGCCTTGTCCATCACTCGTCGCAACCAACTTAAAATATTCCAATGTACAAAAATGCGGGATATAACATCCTTCCCCCTTTAGAACATTCGTCCTCGAATGTTCAATTAGTCTCGCTAAGGTCTTTGTAAGAATCTCGGGGGTTTCTTTTATTACCCTAGCATGTACCCTCATCGACCAATCATATTTCCTTTTCATCTCCTCTTACCTTATGTATAATGTAATGAGGTCCAATACATCTCGGGTTAAACTTCTTCTTCTTGTCGGGTCTCATTACATCTTTCATGGGTGGCATCTTCAAACATACCCACTCGCCAATCCGAAATTTTAAGTGTTGACACCGATGGTCGTCCTACGCTTTCTGTCGTCTCTGAGCTGCCAATAGCGGACCCCTGCTTTAACTATCATCCACCGGTATTATCCTGAAAGAAGTTGATACACATACTCACCTTCTTTTAGTAGCCAACTAGTTCTGATCATCTTGTTTAAATCATCTTATACTTCCCTTTTACTCAATTTGTAGCATTCAGTGCACATTATCTCGAGTCGTTTCTTTATTATTTTTTTTTCAAACCTTTCTATCGTCTCTTTACTCAGATCTTGCTCTTAACTTGCCGGTCACACATTGTGTTGTGATCCTTACATGAATATGCGAAGGTGCTTCAAATTAGTCCAAGAAATACCTTAGCGTGGCTTCACCAATTCTTAGGTTTTACTTTGTCTTCGCCTCTCTTTTTCCTACAACTGATATCGGAGTAGATCCTTGACTCAACCGTAGCCATGTCCTGTTTGTCCTCAGTACTAATTCTATCTCAGTGATTTAGCTTAAACCATCTTTACATCTTTCCTTAATGTACCCAACATATCATAACTGCCTTATCGTTACTAGGTCCTTATTCTTCTTATCAAGTATTCACTCACTTGGTCTCTGGAAGGAATCTTACTTGTAGCCCAAGCATCCGTATTCAAGATATTGCAGTGTCGATTGTCTTTATCTTACACTTGCATCGCTCGCACCCCCTTCCCCCCTTGTGGGTGTACTTATACCATTTCCGTTTATGCTTTGCCCTATGCCCGTATTTCCAATCTCAATTAGATGGTACTTTTATTCCGACATTTTGATTCCCTTGCCTCCTATCTACTCACTTTCTTTCTTTTCCACATATTATTGTGTTAGGACTTTCCAAGCTTAACTTGTAGTGAAAGCAACATCAGCTTGCCTTGTAACATTTGTGCCATCTCTATATTGTTTCTCACTCGAACTTCATTACCCTATCCGACTAGTGCCTTCCTAATATCGCCACGTTGGTTGCCGGAATACACGTATCTGCTGATATAGCCATGCACGGGATATCATATACATACGTACACATATAATTACTACCTTTTCGCCTACAAGATATTTCCAAACGCCATTCAAACTCACCCTAATTCTAGAACTGTGATGCACCTCCTTTCTCTCCACCGGTCTAATCCGCCCCGTTCTACGCGACCTCTTAAGGTTCCTGCCCACTCCGCAAACTCAAATTTTCCTTAGATTACTCTAGCTTCTCATTTGCTTCTTACGTCTGAATTTGTAAGACTTTCAGAAAACTTCCCAGGGGGTCACCCATCCTGAAATTGCTCTCACTCCAGCACGCTTAACTTTGAAACTCCGATGAAATACGATGCTTTAATGCTGATATGATCGCGTCCACTTCATCGCACGACCTTCAGCACATAATCTGGAGTAAGTTGAAGCCTTTTCAGATTTCAACACGCTCTCATAACACAATTACTATTTTAACCCTCCTTTAGTCCTCAGTATTCGCTTTTCACCTGTGGATGTGATTACTTTTCGTCCTGAACTTCCAGATCCCCGATGGCGGTGAACTCACTTTGATCGTCACTACTAATAGATACTTGGTTATCGGCCTTTGGATTTCGCTCTCTCATTTTACCTCGTTCCTCACCCTTTCTGTTCTTATGCTCACTATCATTTCCGTTATTATATAACCCTTATTCCAAACTTTTCCTACAGAACTCGATAAGCCTTCCTTATTCGTTCTATAGCTCGCTTTTCCGTTCCACACTTGCCTTTATGTTCTAGCTACATAGATCACATCATAGCTTTTGGCCACTTTCTCACTAGGCCTTACTTATTTTCATAACAATCCCCATTATATTCACATTACGTCTTATTCGTAATCAATCCTATAACATGACACTTCTTAACCTTTTACCCTTTCTGGTCCACTTTATCCTCAATATCTCCCAAGCTATCTTATCAATACATTCATATTCATCACGTTTCTTTTCCTCTGTGCTCTTGTCTTAATCATACTATTACTTCTTTTAACCATAAGTTCGTCATAATTCGCCCCTGCTTATCCATTCCGTCGGTACCTTAATATAACTCTCTATCAAGGTTTGCCAGTCTTCTCTAAATCATCTCTTAGTGTTACATGCCCTTTCCAATTTCTTTGTACCATATCAACATCGACCTTATAATTATTATTATCCCCAATTCAACAATTAACTTCTTTCTCGGTGTCGGCCGTACTCGTAGCTTAGTCAAATCTTATCATTACTATTGGCACGACCTTCCAAGACATATTACAAACCTATATCTCATTCTTTCTTTATTTCTAGAAAAATTTCGGCAGAGTTTCCTCCAGAATCGTTACTATCTCAAAACCTGTACACAGGAAATACCAACAATGCCTCACAGGGCCAACATATATATATACATATCATATCATATCACAGCCTCACAGGGCTCCCGATATCAACAACAGTATAAAAATAATGAACATACCTTGTATGCCCAGCTCAAACTGCACCCGTTACACTCTCTTGTTTATTTTTTTCTTTTAATCTACAACTTGCATTTCAATCGTGTTTCAATATCTTGCCCGACATATATCTTTCATACCTTTGCTTACCTGCGTACTTTGTAACTTCCAACATCATCAATCACTTTCTTCTATCGGTGTCATTCTTCTGCTGTAACCAAAGGTTAGCGTAAGAAATCTCATTTCCTATGCCTTGGCTCTATCGCACGATCTAAGATGTGAAAGAAGAGAAACCACCCTAGATGCCCCGTAGCCTCCTGTTTATAAATGTGGCGTGCTTCACACCATAAACAGGACTCTACCGGACACGACTTTGCAGACAACCCCTAGGACGAACCGGCTTCCGATACCAACTTGTCACACCCTTCATCCGATAGGGTGTGATGGGCACCCGACCCTTACCTAGGGACGAGCGAACCCGCTGACTCTCGTGACACTCACAATCTTACTGGCCCGCAAACATGACATAAGTACATAATGACAGTTTTTAAGAAAACAAACATGCTTTTCATTTTGCTCAAATCGAATAAAATCTATAACATATAAAACTTGTCACATAACACATAATAATACATCGGCTTACATAGCCGCTTACAAAACCGACATCTTATACACACGACACATGCCTCGCAAAGTCTCCAACGAACGCCGGATACCATAACAAAAGCACTCTGACTCGGCAACACTCCGGGAGGAAGTGGAGCTCGCCAAACCAGCTGGAACATCTTCTACCAACAGCTTCTATCCATCTGGGTGTACCTGCGTGGCATGAAACGCAGCCCCCGAAGAAAGGGGGTCAGTACGAAATATGTACTGAGTATGCAAAGCAGGAAATACAGTGAACAGGATTATAACCGCAGTAAGGAGTACGGAAAGTGAACATAACAACCAGAATGTCAAAATGCTTATATCTGAAGTACAAATCATGCATACCAAATACAGAAATAAGTATAATAATCAGAAGGTCAATATGCTTCAAGTATAAATAATCAGAATGCCAGAAAGCTTACTCCTGAACATAAATCATGCATGTCAAAAACATGTATCATATGTGGTCCACAATGGGACCCGGCGGACGGAACATGGTCGCCCCTCCTGTCTCGGGCGCCATAACTCATCATACTTCGGAAGGTTTCATATCTCCGTACATCTCCGTATCACATCATACTTCGTAACACATTATATTTCAGAACTCATCATACTTCGGAAACTCATCATACTTCGGAATACAACATAATGCGCACGATACATAACCGGCCCGGGACTCGGCGAAGGGATTAATAATAGTGTGCACGAGCAGAATCATGGGAAACTATATGCAGTTTACAACATTCATAAAGACACAATAAATTAACCAAAGCGAACCATCATTCATAGGCCAAGACAATAGTCCAATCTAGTTTCTTTCGGATGTTACTTGGATACATATCAAACAGAACTTTAAAAAAATCATAACTACGTATCGGGATCATATGCATAACAAATCCTTATTTCAGGATCAACAGATAAATATGTAATCATACTCGGGGGTCGGGACGATAAGCATTTTAAGTTCTTTTAAAAGAAAAACCGTTAGAACTATACAAAGGAAAGTCTCGGGGGCCCACGGATGGGTATCAACCCCATCCGAGCCTGCCTATGAAATTTGGGGGATCTTATTCATTATGGAATCTCCTACGAACGTTTTGAGGTGATCCGAGCTCGTCTATGAAAGTTACGGTCGTTCGTAGTTACGGGACCTTTTAGGAACAAAATTCTTTATATAACCTTTAAAATTCAGTCATACAAAATACATAAGAACCATAATTCGACTACGTTAAGGATAAGAATATCAAGAAACAAATAAGAATCATCGACATGCTCCGATCGCAAGAATAGAGTTACCTCGGGGTTCGTGTCATAACTTACTTTCAACTAAGACATGCCAAAAGAAAGAAAGGTGAGCTTCACATACCTCGTCCGCTTCCTAAGCTAATCCAACCTTACGTCTCGGCTTCTCAAAATCTACAACAACATCGTTAGGCATCGAACATTAGTCGCAAGCACGGAAGAATTCAATTTCAAAGCCACCACTTTATTTACAAAAATTTGGGCAGCATGTCCCCTATAAATTTCAGCGACCCCGAGAATTCAACTCGGCCCATCTTCAACAACAACACCAACAACCATATAAATAACTCCAACAATGGATTTAAAACGCATTTTAACATTAGTAACTCTTTTCTATACAATTCGACAATATTTCATTTTCATTCAATTCAACTACATATATTCGAACCAACATCGACGACCACATGTTCAAGTACTAATCCAAAACCATTCAAACAAGATTCAAAAACATTTCAAACATCCCGCAAAATATTCAAATCACCCAACCAATGCACCATGGAACCCGAAACCTTCCCAACTCAACATGAACAACTTTAACATATTTCTTTCTTCCAAAACTCATAAACTTCATCAACAATCCACACATTGACAACATTATTATCATAAATACAAGAAACTACATTAGAAACATATTGGCTTCCAAAACAGCCCGCAACAACTACGACACCATCTTGAATCATTAAACTCTCATTAGCATCATAGAATCCACAACACACAACAACCAAAATACTAACTAAAAGTAGTTCATTCCTTGCCATACCAAAACAACCCACTCACGGCTTGGGCCATTTTTCCAACATCAACGCACACGACTTTTATACACACCTACACATCACAACATGTTCAAACCATCCACAACAACATCAACCAAACACTAAATAACATTAGTTCATCATTCCTACACTACACCACACATACACGGCCACACAATACAACACCATATTTTTATGAACTTCACTCGTTTCTACATTTCACAACATGCACAAATATCTATAAGAACATGTAACCAAGGCTAAATTTCACCTTCTCCATTGGACTTCCCCACTCGGCTAAGATTACAATTTGCACGAACGGATGTTTTTCTTGCTCGAAAAACCCCTCCATGTTAAAGAGGACCTTTCAATTGGTATGAAAACTAGAAGGAAATAATTTTTCATGATCAAATTTTCATGGAGCTTGTTCGGCCATAGCTATGGCCGAATGACTCCTCTTGTTCTTTCTCAAAATTTCTTGAACTTTCTAAGGTGGAGAGGAAATAATATGACTAATTAGTCATCCCCCACATACTTATATTAAGCACACATGTGGCCCATGGCCCACATCACATGCACGGCCACATGTGGCTATTTTCATGAAATTTTCAACTTTCCATAATTTAACTTTTAACCCCAAATTTTCCTTAATAATGTTATACCCCGTATTTTGCGCGTTCGAATAGTTTGGGACAATTGTAACAAGTTAAGGACAATGCTATGTATTGATCTTGTTTGACACATAAGTTGGTTATGACAATTTTGGATGTGGAAATATTGGAAAAGGCCAAGGGCAAAATTGGAATTTCAAAAATTAGTTTCATGAAAATTTCCAAAAGTGTGGACTAAATGATGAAAAAAAAAAGGAAAAGAAAAATCCTCAAAGTGGCCGGCCATAGTGGGCCCCACTTGAGGGATTTAAATAAATCACATGCTTCATTTCTTGCCTTAAGATGATTCAAGAAAAATTGAGAAAGAAGAAAGAAAGAAAGAAGGAGAATAACAACCATGGCCATTCGGCCATGGTCTTCAAATTTTGTCCCCAAAAATTATTTTCTTGTTGTATTCCTACTAATTCAAGGGTCCTCTACAACGTGGTATAATTATTTCGGAAGATAAGTCGTTCGTTTCGTCGTTTGGACAATTTGGTGGAATGAAGAAGTTAG
>NW_026720171.1:0-10737 GCF_029784015.1 Lycium ferocissimum
GTGAATTGGAACATTGGTTGGATTGCTTGAAATATTGTGTGAATTGTTTATAGTGTCCTTGAATATTGTTTGAATGATTTCGGATTAGTAATTGAACGTGCGAATATTGATGTTAGTTTGATTTTATGCGGTTGAAGTGAATATAAGTGAATATCGTCGAATTATGTGAAAGAAGGTTGTTGATGTTAGAATGCGTTTTGAATCAATGGTTGATGTTGTTAGAATGTTTTGTTGGTATTGTTGTTGGTGAAATTGGCCGAGTTTAATTCTCGGGGGTGGTGTATTTATAGGGAAGTCTTTGTCGAAATTTCTGTAGAATTTGGTGTGCGCTTGGAATCGGGTTTCTAAATGCCTTTAGCTAATGTTTGATATTTAATGATGTATTGTAGATCTTGGAAAGTTCACGACGTAAATTTGGATTAGCTTGGAAAGCAGGCGAGGTATGTAAGGCGTTACTTTCTATTCTTTGGCATGTCTTAGTACTACTAGGCTATGACCCGAGCCTCGGGGTAATTCCACTCTTAGAATCCGAGCTTAGTTACGTACTTTATCCATTCCTAAAGATCTGCTCTTTAATGTAACCAAACTAAGGTTCTTATGTTTTCAAAATATTGTATTTCAAAGTCTTATAAAGAGTTTTGCTATTAAAGGGTCCGAACTTCGAATGCCGTAACTTTTGCATACGAGCTCGGAACGCCCCAAAACATAATAGGTAAGTTCATAAGGCATAACTTTCCCCTAACTCTCGTAGTCGGGCTCGGATGGGGGTCGGAACCCGTCCGTGGGGCCCGCGGCTTTTCTATGATTATCCTTAATGACCTTTACGAAAGATTTAGTACTATTGTCACCCTGACTTCCGAGTACGGCTCCTCTACTTATTTGATAAATTTAGGAGTATGACTTTTATGCATTTTAAATGAGGGTTGTTACGCATATGACTTTAATATGTAATTATGATTTTCTAAGTCCGGTTTGATAAGTTCCGAGAGATGTCCGAAAGGTACTTGATATAGTTCTTGTCCGATTTTCAAATGATAGTTCGTTTAACTTATTTCATCGAGTCTTTGATATGATTTATATGCATATGGTTTCTCACTACTCTGCTAGTGCGAAGCTCAATATGTCCTTCACTGAGTCCCGGGCCAAGACACGTATTCGTGCACGATCTCTTTGCATTATTCACCGAGTCCCCTCACTGAGGCGGGACACGCTATATATATATATATATATATATATACATATATGATGGTGTGATGTGTGTGATGAGACGGGGATGGCGGCAGGATGGCATATGATGATCCTATTCACCGAGTCTAAACTGTAGGGGCGGGACCTTGTATGTATATGATGATTACTTATGTTTATGACATGATCATGCATTGTCTATGTTCAAAGGTAAGCCTTTTGCACCGCACTCATGTTCCATACCCTTTATTTTGGTACGGTTTGTTTCGTATTCCATGCTTTACATGCTCGGTACGTATTCCGTGCGACCCCTTTCTTGGGGGCTGCGTTTCGTACCGCGCAGTGCGGATACTCGTTTGGGTGAGCCGCACTTAGGATCCCTACTCGGCTATTGGAGAGCTCCTTGTCGGAGCCCATATTTTTAGTACGGACTCTTTTGTTACATATGTATATATTTATTCGGGGGTACGGCGGGGCCCGTCCCGTCATATGGTTGCGTTATTACTTATTAGAGCACTGAAGACATAAACGTGGGTTGTGGGTAGCAACGCTCTGGCGATTGTGTTTGTGTTCTGTAAATCCTCAGATTGTATATATGATATATGTATATATGTGTGCGCGATGTCGTGCCTTTTGTGCGTATAAGTTCCTATTATGTTCGTCATGATCTGATTATAAATGATAGGTGGGTACGAGTGCCCAGCTCGGGCACTAGTCATGGCCTACGGGGTTGGGTCGTGACATGACATCATCCGCTTTACACTATTAAAAGTGTAAATTTAAGCGTATCAACATCCAAACTCCAAAGTGTTTAATTTTATCTAGATTTAAGTTACCTATTTCTTCTATCAAGGAGGCTGTTTGTAATCCTTGCAAGTGTAATAAAAGCCAATGTTTATCTTTTGACACTTTAAATCTTTCAAGTTCTAGACCTCATGAACTTTTGTATTATAATTTATGGGGTCCTTCTCCGGTGCAATCAATTAATTGTTTCCGTTATTACATAATTTTTATAGATCATTTAACTAAATATATATGGCTATATCCATTAAATGTAAAATCTCATATTTACACTATGTTTCTGACAATACAAAAACTGGTTGAGAATACCTTTAATGTTAAAATTCAGTCCATCTACACTGATGGGGGAGGTGAATACATTGCTCTTACAAAATACTTTCAATCTTATGGCATCAATCACCTTCAAACACCTTCTCATACTCCCCAACATAACAGGGCTGCTGAGTTCTGCCATCATCAACTCAACTGGTAGAAATGGGTCTCACCTTAGTACATACTGCTTCACTCCCGTAATCCTTTCGGTCATTTGCATTCCAAACAACAAATTATTTAATTAATTGATTACCCACACCTCTTCTTCAATTTTCCTCACCTTACCACAAATTATTTGATAGATGTCCCAATTTATAACTCCTTCAAGGTGTTTGGGGAACTTTCACCCTAGGAAAAAAACATGAAAAAATATCTCTTCTCTCTCCTAGTTTCATGCAAACCCTAAACCTACGTTAATCAAGCATGGCGGCGTCGGCCACTGGTCAGCCACCAATTGTGGCTTGCCAGTCGTTGGATATCAACTCCACTCATTAATTGCCTCCCTTGAATGATCCTTCTTCTTCCACAATGACTTCTAAACCTATGATGACGTTGCAAAACCCTACAAATCCTAACAACCCTAACCCTAATAGTCAAGAGAACCATGCAGTTCAGGCCCTATTTAGGAAAAACTTTACAGAACTGATGAACCCTAATGGAAATATGAACATGCAGTTGGTGGAACATGCAATTGAACCTATACCAATCAAAACAGTAGAGATCGTAGATAGAGAACCTTTGGTGGTACGGACAAAAGCGGAGGTTTAATGCATGAACATAATTGAGAAGCTTCAATATGTTTTATTTGGTAAGTTCTCTTATGGATAGCCAGAGCTTAAAGAATTAAGGACACAAATTCCACTACAATGTGGGATTAAAGGAGATTGTCGTATTGGTTTATTTAGAAATCGCCATGTTCTTATGCGATTTGAACTTTTTGAAGATTATCTCCCGATGATGTCAAAGGCTGCTCATTATATTAAATCTAGAGAAGGAGGAATGTATCAGATGAGGCCTTTGCTATATGATACAAAATTCAAAGTTAAAGAGGAAACAACAATGGCAATGGCCTGAATCTCTTTTCCAAACTTGTTACCAACGTTCTTTGTGAAGAATTCTTTGTTTACATTGTTACGATTCACTTTTACGCGGGTGCATAAGAGCTACTAAGAGGTTGTGGACTCTATTGGATTTTTGTATTTTTAGAGTCGCCTTTTAATTTTATAAAGGAAATTAGAAAAACCAAGGTAAAAGGGTTTTATCAAACAAGAGAAAAATCCTTTTTAAACCAGAGTTCAAGGTAAGGTTTCTGGTGATCCCCTAGGGTAGGTTTTAAGCACCCTTGTATTAAGATTCCGTAGAATACGGTTGACCTTCAAGCTTCAATGTGTGATTAAGTGTGATTATTTACTAAAATATTTTCTTATTGCTAAACTGTCATGCTAATCATAAACTCCATCTTTTGGCAAAATATTTCTTTCAAGAAAAGAGTTGGTTTTGGAAAACAATGTTACAAGGGGTAAAAATCACTTCACTTTCGGACCAAAACACACATAAGATTTTCTCTTAAGTAGAGTTCCTACTAATTTGGTCCTAATGTCATGATTTGGTCCTTATAAGTTTGTATATATATATATATATAGGAAAATAAATGGAGCATATCTCTTTTGTAAAAATAGTATAGGTTTCACATAAGTAAAGATAAAGGTTTTATTTATTGTATTAGCTCATTTTAAGCTCATTTGGTCAACCATATTCGACACCCAAAGCCATCTTATTTTCTCAAACTAAAGTCCAAATATATTTCCTTTTGTTTTAGTTGCTCTAAGGTTTGGGCTTTGGGCCCAAAAGGTTTTAAAACACCTTAAGTTAATATAAGTTAAAAAGAATCCATTTTACCCTTGTGTTTTCAAAAATTCTATTTTTTGTCAAAAATAGGCCCAAGGTTTCTAACTTAGCAAATGAGGCCCAAAATGTTTCAAGTCCAATTTTATGAAGTCCAAAACGATACGTTTTATTTCTAGGTTTGAAAGAGTCTCAAGGCCAAAAGTAGTTCAGTTTTCTTACTTAAAATCATTAGTACACCACCAATTTAGTTAATACACTTGAATGTTTTGAAAAAATCCAAATTTTCATCGATCATAACAACCCTTATTATCACCGTGTTTCATTAGAAAATCATTTGACAAAAACATTAACCCCTAAGCGAATTCCCTAAGTCCTAACGCATTTAGGTTCCAATAATAGCATAAATGTTGTTTTCATATACAACAATTATATAAGACATATACATATATACAAAAATGAAACAAGGGAGTTAGGCTGGTGGGCCTACCTAGGCCCACCAATTGCCATTTTTACCCATGGTTGGGCCTTCATATTTTTATCTTCGACTCGAACTCGATGAATGAAATGGGTCGGGCCTCTGGCCCAGCTAGTTTTTATCGGAGGAAATGGCCCAAGTGGCTCTGTCGAATCCCATGCAAACAAAGAGGGGTAAAAGGGGAAACGCGGGTTAGAGGATATCTATTACTTATCACTAGACTAATAAAGCCATAAGTAAGAAAATATATACATAACTCGTATATACAAATATATCAAAAGCACATCTATCATAACTTAACAGATAAGTAAAAGGGGACAGATGTCACAGCCCAACCGGAGGGCTAAAACGGACACCCAGAAGCTGACCTCCTAGATGCCACAAGACATACATAACATACCGCTCTTGCTCATTACGGGCCACACGAGGCGCTCGCGACATGATTTGTCAACTGATAGATATCATAAACTAGAGAGTATACATGCACCACTAAACTGAACCAAGGCACAAGCCGACAAACATGTCTTTGAGCGGGCCGCGCTGCTCGACGGAGAATAAAGAGTCTATGAGCCTCTCGACATCTTGGACATGCTATGGATGGGACAGGGCCCCTGCCCTACCCATATACATCAAAATATATACCCGGTCAAGACAGCAACTCCGGTAAGAGAGGAGTGCTCTCTACAGTGAAGAAGCGACTGGATGCGATGCGTCTTACGGCTATCCGAACTGCGGGCATGAACGCGACCCCCGGAACAATAGGGAGTCGGTACGGATAATGTCTTCGAGTATGTAAAGGCGAAGAGTAACATACACATAGGAGTCATGAAGAAAATCTAAAAATCATAAACTAAATTGACTGACTGAATACATCTATATGTCTGACTGTCTGAGCATGTCTGTATGAATGCATCTATATGTCTTACTATCTGAACATATCTGTATATCTCTGCTTACTGAAAATGCATATGCGGGCGTATGATATGCATAGGTCATAGTGACGAGGAACGTACGGCCCGATCCATATCCCATATAGGCCCCTTCGGGCATAACAACATAATGGCCCCTTCGGGCAGCCCCTTCGGGCATAATAGTCATCATCACTATGCACCAGCTGATCAGGTGGTAATGCGTATATAACGCCTCGCCCTTTTCTCATACCCCATACATATATATATATATATATATAATATACATAATATACGCGTATATAACGCCTTCTGATCATGGGTCAATATGCATGTATGCAAATGAATGCAATGCATAACCATAAACTAACATTATCATGATACAAAGTTTAGGACCCATGAACAGAAGGAATAATCATAATAGAGGGGTACAAGATCATCAAGAACTGAGATACTCCTAATACTCCTAAGAGTAGAGTAATATGAAGACTCGAGTATTCACCATCTACTGATAGCATGGGATCATGCCAAAAAGAAAGAAAGGGAAAGTCTTAACATACCTGGAAGCTTACTTCTTGACTTTCCAACTTACTTCTTGTCTTGCAATCTGCATAATATCATTCGTAGTCTCGTAATCTACATATAAAATAATTCATACAATTATTAGTCTTATTGTCATGTGCTTATCGAAGCCTTGAAAGTAAATCCCTTAAAATTAGAAATTCGGGCAGCATCTCCCCTGTTTATATCTCTATCCCGAAATCACAATACCAACAACCAACAACAACAACAATAATACTAACATCATCAAAATCATCATTAACATCAAAATATTCCATAAAACATCCCACACGATATTTATCCAATTTTTCAACCCACAACTTAATTATACGACCCTTTAATCACTCTATATTTATGAATAAACCAAAAGTAACATTAATAAGGAGAGATTCATACCTTATTCTTGTGAAAACAGAAATATCTACCTTGAATCCAAGCCCAAAATCCACCCTGAAAATAATTCTATAACCATAACTATGCATTACCCGAGCCTTGATTAGCCAAAAATCACTTCAAACCCTCACTTTTTATGACATATTTTCCCCTATATGTGTGCTGGGCTTTAGGATCTGTTTTTGGTGCAGAAAAATGGGGTCTTGACCCTTTTATAGTTGGGTAAAGTCGGTGGCAACGCGCGATTCTTGTGCGCGGCGCGGCTAGCTGACGCGCGTTTTCTGCTTTCTGTGGTCCTAACTTGTAACATTCATAATTCTCTACTCCGATGTCGTATCGATGTGCGGTTTATTGCGTTGGAAACTAGACTCGACAAAATTCATTTTAGGATGTTGAAACACCTTAAAACTCCCAATATACTAAGAGATATACACCTCCAAAGTTGACCTAAAATTCTGTCAACTTTTTTCCAAATTTTCGATAAACTTATTTTTTTCGATTTGCTTGATCCCGGAACCTTTGGATGCTTGCTTAACACTTGGTAAGAGGATTCATTAACCTTATAAGGGCTCTATGACCTCTTCGAGCTTACGTTAGTTTACTCACAACGCACATGACGCGAAATTTTTTTGAGGTGTAACATCCTCCCCCCCTTAGGAACATTCGTCCTCGAATGTAGACTTAACTCAAGTCCTTTTCTGAAACCTTATAGGAGATGTTAATGTGAACTTTCAACGAACTCACCTTCTTCAATTCCTTTCGGTTATCCTCTTTCTCTTATATCTTGCGTATTAGAACACTTAGTCATAACTCGACTCCTTTCTTTTATAAGCTATTCCTTGAAGATGTATCGTTCACTTCGTCTTACCTCTTAACCTTTACACAAGACTTATAACTTACCTATGTCCCTCGTCGATTTATTAGAGACCTTACAACCCTTGTAGTGTTTCATGCCTCTCGGTAACCTGTAGGCTATTCGTAGACTCATGAATAACACGAAATTTTCTCTTCAATAACCTTACATAGTCCAAGCTGTTCCTAGTCCATATTCGGAATCTTGACCTTATGCATTACTCTTCGACTTCTTTATAGGACTTGACTTTACTTTCTAGTTCTTAATCTAAATCTTTGGAGTTGGCTATCAAGTATATGGCATTTTCTCATGCAAGAATCGCACATGTGACTCTATAATCGACTATCATTAGCGGCATAATTTCGAAAGAATTTCTGGTTTGACATATAAATCTTAGGCACCGACTTTAGGCTTTAAATCTTTGCTTGCGTATAATCGTAAGGCTCGATATATCAAAAGCTAAGCTTGTTCTTCTTTCTCGAATTTCATCAATTCTTCGATGATAATCCCCCGAGTACATAGTACGATATAGGTGAGGAACTCTTGTCGGTTTTGGGAATCCTAGATCCTTCTACTGCTTGCTATTAATAATAAATAAATCTGGTCCAAGCCTTGTATAGATTCATCTAAATACCGAAATAATGATCTCAATAAGCGTTAGGGGTTATCTCGGTTACCTTTGAAATTCGTCACGAAAACTTGCGGCGTATCCTTAAGTATCTCGTATGCTTCACAAACAAGACTTATCGTACTTTAAATCCCTTAGTGAGCTATAAAGACTTAATAGAGACATAAGCAATGGACACATCATACTAACCCTTCCTAACATAGGATT
Organism: Lycium ferocissimum; assembly: GCF_029784015.1. Classification (NCBI taxonomy): domain Eukaryota; kingdom Viridiplantae; phylum Streptophyta; class Magnoliopsida; order Solanales; family Solanaceae; genus Lycium; species Lycium ferocissimum. Next base: position 8,172 of record NW_026720171.1, read on the forward strand.
TACGTAGTCCCCTGCTGTACAAGTAGTCTTGATGAACAGGGAATAAGCTAATTCCATAGGCCTCTTTGGTAATTTTCCATAACTGCGGTAAACTTCTGCGGTAAACATGGTCATCTATATTGATGGTTTGGAGTCTCAATGACTTACTATAACTTACTGAACTTTTGATATCTAACTTTCGTTGCACTATGAAGTTTGGTATGTCTTTCCTCATTCCCTTCTTAGTAGTATTAATGTATGTCCTTGTTGTTCTCAATTGCCTAGCATAACGAGACAATAAGCTTTTCCTTTCATCAGTCATCAATCTGATCACCTTGGATAATCTACTTGATGATAATTCCCGTCGTAGGATGTATAAAGATAGCTCCTCCCTTGAGGGTCCGTAATCCTATAATGAGCTGACATCAAATTCACCGAATTCTTTTTTTTTCCTTGACTTAATAAGGCTATGCCCTAGATAGATGCCATAATCTAAGTTTACTAATCAATTCTTATACTGACGAACTGCTGAACTCGCAAGTCCTCAACATTTCCTCTTTATCTTAACATAAACTGAGTTACTCTAGATCTGTGGCTCGAACATCAGCGACTTTCTTTGCTTCCATTGACTTTCACAATCATCGGAGTCTTTCCATCATTCTATTTATTTACCTTGTCGTAAGCTCAACTATCTTTAGTAAGGGTGCGCTAAAATCTCATAGAGTACTTATATAATTAATATCGACGCTATCCTAATATATCCTTTCCTGTGCACATAACTATAACTAACTTAAGAGCATGGGTCGAATGATTCTTCTTGTACCTTTACAGTTATCCTGAGGCACGAGCTATAATCTAACCACGCTGTATCAATCCATACCTTAATTCAATGCTTGAATCATCATAACGTGTGATATGGCTATCCGGTCCCTTTACGAATGTTACACTTGATGCTGAAACTTCACTTGTTACTCATTTCTGAAAAACTTAGGCTTACAATTATCATCCTCTCAGAGTTAGTCGTTTCTGCTCAGTTTATCAGTGGCACAAAACGTGGGAAAAAAAATCCTTCACAAAATTCCAATAATAACTTGCTAAGTCCAAAAAATCACCAACTTCTATGAGTTTTCTAGCCCTTGGGCAATTCTATTGTTATATCCCGCATTTTTGTATATTGAAACAATTCGGATTAACTGTGATAAGTTAGAGACAAAACTATTTCGGGATACAAAGTCGGAATTCTTAACCTTCGATTTTATTTTGAGATATAAGTTGTGCATGAATTTGTTGGTATGGAACAATTAGGAAAATTTGGGACCAAAATTAGAATAAATGGAACTTGCAAATCATGCAAATTGTATGCATTTGGCCGTGTGGTTTTGGGATTGGCCCACCCATTTTGTGTTCATTTTTAATTGGAACAACACATGGTGTGGGCAGAGGCACTTGAATAAGTCTTATACTTGCATAAAAGATGACTACTAGTTCATTATATTCATCCAACACTTAGAAAAAAAGGGAACTTGGATGAACTTCAAGGAGGCTCTCGGCTGCCCTTGGAAAATCAACTTCAATTTGAGCCACTCCAAAAATATTTTGTTGATGCTAACCCACTATATTGAGGTCCCTAAGTAGCGTGGAGGTGTCGTTGGAGCGACCAACCCTTTATTTTTCATCCTTGGAAACCTAGGCTATTGGAAAGTTGAAGGAAAGGTAAGAATTCATTATGTTTTATGTGTTATAAAGGTTGTTCGTATGTTGTAGTATGTTAATATGGATGAAAATCATGAAATAAAGTATGTTGAAGTTGAGGCCACATGTATGAGGCTTGGCCGTGCGATAGGTGTGTGTGTTGTGTTGTATTAAAGTGATGAATTAATGTCTAGTTAGCATATTATGATTATTGTAAGGTGAAGAACGATTGAGAATCATCCATATATGTATATGTGTAGTGTTGGTCGAAATGGGTCATATTATATGACAATGAATGAATTGATATCGCTTAATGTTTTAGTCGTCGTCATTATGAATTCTATGTTGGAAATGAATGTTGAATGACTCAAACTGATTTTGTAGTTGTTGCGGACTGATTTGGAGACTATTGTGCATTTAATGTAGTTTGTATGTTGATGAGAATAGCATTGTAGAATGTGAATTGTGGATGCAAATCATGAATTAAAATAAGGAAATGGGTTAAGTGAGGTTCTCGGTTTAGGGGCTGAATTCGGATTGGGGAAAATTATTGGATTGTTTGAAAAGTTGTATGAATTGCTTAGAATGTCATTAAATATGGTTGGTATGGGTTCGGGTTAATGTTTGAATGTATAAGTATCGATGTTGGCTTGAAGGTAAGCCGTTGAATTGAAATTATGAATGTTGTTGAATGATGAAAAAAGAGAGCTATTATTGTTGCATTGCCTTTCGGATTGGTTGTTGATGTTGCTAGGTTTGTTATTGTTGTTGTTTTTGATTGATTTGGGGGGTTAAATTCTCGGGGTTCCATTTGGGGGAAAAAGCTTTCCCCAAATTTTTTGTAGAATTAAGGGGAAATTGGGAAATTTAAAAGCCCAAAATGTCTATAGCTAAT
>NW_026720172.1:0-9809 GCF_029784015.1 Lycium ferocissimum
TTAAAAGTAAAGAAATGCTATCGTTCAATAAAATAAATGTCGTGCGTTTTGCATAAGACGATAAATAGAAATGTTAAGAGTGACCATCGTGATTATAATATTAAGTGCTCGTCATATGATGAATAATAATAATAATAATAATAATAATAATAATAATAATAATAATAATAATAATAATAATAATAATAATAAGAATAACAATAATAATAATAATAATAATAATAATAATAATAATAATAATAATAATAATTGTTACGCCCTATTTTGAACGGGTCCAAGATAGTTTGCAACTTCGCGGTTCTTCTAACTGGTTTTAAAAGGATTAGAGTCGCCACCTAATTTTTAAGGAAAAATAGGAAACCTATATGTATTTGTGTGTCTACTCCATTTTTAGTCCACGAAACCTGAGATTCTAGATAAGGGTTTTATTTACCCCGAAGGGAAGGTATTAGCTGTCACGCCCCGAACCATGGCCTGGGCGTAACACGGCACTCGGGCCTTGCTTGCATGTGTCCGAGCGAACCTCATGGCTTGCTTGTCAACATGGGCATCAAACAATATATCTATGTGATGCAATTTAAATAAATCATGAAAATATATTTTTGCGGAATAAAGTCTTGAAATTATCTCATAGCATGAAAATTCATGAAACATACTAGTCTGCAAACATGAAAGCATAACTGGCTCCGTGAACTAATATCTCGTCTATGAAACCTCTAAAACATGTCCGAATCACCGACTACCGGGACATGGCCCCGGACTACCATAACTGCATACTAAATATAGACTCCATGTTGAACCCCGAGAGGAGCGGGGCTCACCAATAAGTCGATAATCGAAGTGATCCTACCGCGTGTGTATGCTCACCGAAAATCGGTATCCGCACCGTGAAGGTGCCCCGGCAAAAGGGACGTTAGTACATGGTGAATAGTACTAGTATGTAAAACCCGCCGAAATGAAGAACATGGCACAACATAGGTATAGAACATGAACTGAAACCGAATGTAACTTGAACATGAGCATGAAACGTAACATGAGCATGAAACGTGAGTAAAGCTACTTGATAATTCAATGAAAATACATGTATATAAAACTTCTTGTAACGTGGGGAATGCTATAGTGTAACCGACAACATGATGCGGTACTTGCGCCTACCAGGAGAACACTCACACCTTGCCGGGGGATATGAGATTTAAGTAATAATAGCATGTAAGGATCCAACCGCATAATGAAGGTGTTGCCTACTTGTCGACAACCCTTATCCTACGGTGGCAACGTAGTTTCGAGCTATCCGAGCCTTCGGTTAACTAAGCAATCCCAAAACATGAACATGATATAGTTGGCTAAGAAGCCCATGATTTTCGTGAAATAACTTATAAATAACTTGTAATCATGATTTCACGAAATAACTTGTAACATGGTTTCATAAGATAACTTGTCGTAGTTGTTATACCCCGCGTTTTCAGAGCATGAGTTTGACATGTACCTCATCATAGTATATGTGGAGTTTTAAGGTGTTTCAAAATCCTAAAATGAAGTTCGTCGAGTCTAGTTTGTAATGCAACAAACCGTTCATTGATAGGACATCGGAGAGAGAATTATAGACGTTACAAAGCCGAATCGTCGACGCAGTAAACAGTTTTTCCCGCAGTACGGCTACGTACCGCTACAGTACCGATGCAAGATCTTTGTGGCTAAAAACCGACTTCAAAGATCGTTTTAAGGGACAAAAATCTCATTTTTTTTTTCAGCCAAAGTTCCAAAAAAAAATTTTAAAATTCAAAGACAAAAAAGGGAAAAAATTCCCAAGCCTTCAACTTGATTTCAAGAATCATAATTTTCTTGAATTCTTGTCAAGTTCGAGATTCTCTACAAAGTGGTATAATTATTTTGGTAAGAAACTATCTTTGGTGGCAAGGAGAATTTATTGGAGAAAGGTAAGAATTTTATGTTCTTTTCATGTTATGGAAGATATATATATATGTTGTAATATGTGGAAATGAATGAAAGTATGAAATTTGGGTGTTGTGGCCGTGTAGTGTTATGGGTGAAGGGGAGATGAATAAATATTATTTAGTATGTTAATTGTGTTGTTGGAGTTTTATGATGGAAATGGAAGGTTAATGGTTCTAGTTAGCATGGAAAAAAATTATTGTTAAGTTGTTGTTGGAAAATATGTGACTTTATTATAGTTTATGTAATTATGAGAATGAAGTTGTAAGGTGCAAATTATGATTGTTGTTAATGATAATGGAAGGTGAAAATGTGTTGTGGATGTTTATATTGAAGGTTGGAAGTTTTGGATGAATTATGGTTTTGGTGGAAAGTTTGTATATTTTGTATATCTTGTGTATATATTGTAGAAACGATATGAAATGCTTCCGAATGGCATCGTAATGATTTTGATTAGTAATGAATGTGAGTATGAAGGTGTTGGTTTGAAAATTTGAAGTCGGAATGGAAGCTATTGCATTATGTTAAGAAAAAGACTAGTTGTGTGTTCTATTGTGATTGTTGATGTTGTTGATGTTGTTGTTGGGTTGTTGTTGATTGTTTTGAGCCGAGATGAATCTCGGGGAGGCTATATGTATAGGGGAGATGCTGCCCAAATTTTTGTAGAACAGTATTGGTTAAGGTTGAAAATTGTAAGTCTCATGAATAGTAATTGGTAAATGTGACCATTTGCAGTTTTTGGACGAAACGGGATTTGAGATTGGGCGATCGTAAAAGGCGAGAAAGGTATGTAAAGCCTTACCCTTCTTTCTTTTGGCATGTCTTAGGTGTGATAGGTTTGAATACGAACCCCGAGGATGACTCTACTCTTAGGAATCTGCATCTAAAGTTGCCCCTTTTTCATTCAGTAGGATTGAATTATATATGCTCTAAGTAGTTGGAAAAATGGCCTAAACATTTGTAACTTTCACAATTGGAACCGGATTGCCTTGAAACTTTCGTAGACGACTTCAGAAGGCCTAATGTTCGTAAAATTGTGTACGTCACCTCGACTTGGCCCAAGGTGGGCCCACAATGCCCCTAACTTCCATAAACGGTCTCGAATTGCTTGGAAATGGTCGTAGATGTTTTATAATGAATGATGTCCATAACGATACTTGAAAAGCATTTAATTTCTCACCACTCTGCATGTGCATACGGTTGTTAACCTTTTTATGCTAACTCAGATTTACTTGAAACGTGTTTGCGGTTTACAAATGATTTTAAGGAAGTTTGTTTTGTATTAAAGAAAATATAAAGTTGACTTTTCAAAACCACTCCGAAGGGGGTGCAAGATTTTATTATTTAAACTTTTCAAAACCACTCCGAAGGGAGTGCGATATTTTATTATATAAGACTTTTCAAACCACTCCGAAGGGGGTGCGAGATTTTACTATTTCATTCCACTTACGACCTATGTCTATATTCCACAACTCTATTAGTATTATTATTATTATTATTATTATGCCCGAAGGGGCTAGGATTAGTATTATGTCACGAGTGGCATGCCCGGTGCGAGGTTTTACTATTTTATTTCATTTACTATTTATGTCACGAGTGGCATGCCCGAAAGGGTGAGGAATATTATGTCGGGGCCGGCATGTCCGAAGGGGCCGGGATAGACGTATGTTGGACCGGCATGCCCGAAGGGGCCATCATTTTATTTCGGGACCGGCGTGCCCGAAGGGGCCATTGATAGACGTATGTCGGGACCGGCACGCTTATATAAGGGGATTATTATCATTATTATCATTGTTGTTATCATTATCATTACTATTATTATTATTATTATTATTAGGCCGGAAGCGGCGCGTGATGTGATACTATATTTATTGCATTCTAGAAGAGGTGTATTCTAGATTCATATCGTGTATGCTTGAAGAACGTGTGTTCACTCGCATTATTTACTTAAGGTTGTTATAAGACCCCATGTGTACATTTATGTTTCCTCGGCGAGGGCACAGTAATGAGCTTGATTGTGGTTTCTTCTCTTCTAAATTAAGCTATGGTTATTGTTTGTTATCGCTTTGCATACTCAGTACATATTCCGTATTGACCCCCTTTCTTCGGGGGCTGCGTTTCATGCCACGCAGGTACACTCAGATAAAGAGAAGACTTTGCTAGAAGTTGTTTCCGCGGGATTGGCGAGCTCCATTTCAGTTCGGAGTGTTGCCGAGTCAAGTACTTATGTCATGGTAATTGTATATCCTAGAGACTTTGCGAGACGAGTTGTCCCGTGGATTGGGTGTCGAGGAACGCGAATCGGTTATAGATGTTAAAAGGGTGTGTATTTTCGATGATATTGTCAAATGGTAAAAGTTATGTGATTATCGTGGTTTTCATAATCCGTATAAAAACGATGATCTCTATTTTGAAAAGTTTCATGTTTCTTAAAAATTTTCGAAATGACAGTTTTAGTAACGCGAACGTTTAAGGGTTCGCTCGACTCGAGGAGGTCGGGTGCCCATCACACCCTAGTAAGGTCGGGGTGTGACAAAGTGGTATCAAAGGCGGGAATTCGTGACAAGGGGTTGCGGAAAGTCGTGTTGAACGAGGTAAGAATGTTTATGGTGTGTTGCGCGCCACATTTATAAAATGGAGGAGGTGAACGGGGCATTTAGGATGGTTACTCTTCTTTCACGTCCGAGATCGTGCCATAGAGCCAAGTCATAGGGAATGAGATTTCTCTTACCGACCTTTGGTTTATGTAGTAGAATGGCATCGAGGAAGAAAGCGATGGATGATGTTGGTAAGGCACCAAATTCCACCAAAGCAAAGGTATGAAAGATATGTGTCATGATAAGATATTGAAGTATGTCGAAATATAAGTTGAGGATTAAAAGGAAAAGTAAACAAAAAATGGGAAAATAGAATGTACAAGATGGACACACGAGGTAAAAGTTTATCATTTACGCAACGTTGTTGATGTTGGGAGCCCCGCGAGGCCGTGATATGATATGATATGTGTATATGTATGTTGGCCCCCGTGAGGCATTGGAAGTATTTTGTGGATTAGTTGATAATAATTTGTATATGACAATATGAATGCATATGATGCTTCAATTTTTGATTGAAAAAACGTGTGAAAAGAAAATGAGATATGGGTTTGTAATACGACTTAAAAGGAGGGGGGAGAATATATTAGCGAGATTAAGACAAGAGTATAGAGGAAAAGAATTGTGATGTATATGAACGTATTGATAAGATAGCTTGTGAGCTATTAAGGATAAAGTTGATCGTGAAAGGGTAAAAAGGTTAAGGAGTGGTATGTTATATGAGATCGAATACGAACGGGACAATGTGAATATAATGAAGATTGTTATGAAATTAAGAAAAGCCTAGGGAGAAGATGACTTGGGAATTAAAAGACGATGAAGAAGAAATATGGTTGGGAGATGAGAGGTATGTCATGGTAATAAAAAACCCCCCCGAGATCTTTATAAGCCAATGGAAATAGTTGAACATTCGAGGACGAATGTTCTAAAGGGGGAAGGATGTTATAAATGCGAATTTCACAGCATGAGTTTGACATGTACCTCATCATAGTATATTGGAGTTTTATATGTTTCAAAAAAAAAAATGAAGAAGTCGAAAAAGTAAAGTTTGTAAATGCAACAAACCGTTCATTGATTTTCGGAGTAGAGAATTATAGACGTTACAAGGCGAATGTGACCAGAAACAATGGTGGGGGAAATTATGTATATATAGAAGGGAGTGAAGGGAAAATGAAGAGAAAACCATCATTTTAAGGGACAAAAATCTCAAGAAAAAGAAAAAAAAAAAGGAAAAATTCTAAGAGAGAGAAAAAAAAAAAGAAAAAAAATTCCCAAGCCTACAACTTGATTTCAAGAATCATAATTTTCTTGAATTCTTGTCAAGTTCGAGATTCTCTACAAAGTGGTATAATTATTTTGGTAAGAAACTATCTTTGGTGGCAAGGAGAATTTATTGGAGAAAGGTAAGAATTTTATGTTCTTTTCATGTTATGGAAGATATATATATATGTTGTAATATGTGGAAATGAATGAAAGTATGAAATTTGGGTGTTGTGGCCATGTAGTGTTATGGGTGAAGGGGAGATGAATAAATATTATTTAGTATGTTAATTGTGTTGTTGGAGTTTTATGATGGAAATGGAAGGTTAATGGTTCTAGTTAGCATGGAAAAAAAATTATTGTTAAGTTGTTGTTGGAAAATATGTGACTTTATTATAGTTTATGTAATTATGAGAATGAAGTTGTAAGGTGCAAATTATGATTGTTGTTAATGATAATGGAAGGTGAAAATGTGTTGTGGATGTTTATATTGAAGGTTGGAAGTTTTGGATGAATTATGACTTTGGTGGAAAGTTTGTATATTTTGTATATCTTGTGTATATATTGTAGAAATGATATGAAATGCTTCCGAATGGCATCGTAATGATTTTGATTAGTAATGAATGTGAGTATGATGGTGTTGGTTTGAAAATTTGAAGTCGGAATGGAAGCTATTGCATTATGTTAAGAAGAAGACTAGTTGTGTGTTCTATTGTGATTGTTGATGTTGTTGATGTTGTTGTTGGGTTGTTGTTGATTGTTTTGAGCCGAGTTGAATCTCGGGGATGCTATATGTATAGGGGAGATGCTGCCCAAATTTTTGTAGAACAAAGTATTGGTTAAGGTTGAAAATTGTAAGTCTCATGAATAGTAATTGGTAAATGTGACCATTTGCGCTTTTTGGACGAAACGGGATTTGAGATTGGGCGATCGTAAAAGGCAAGAAAGGTATGTAAAGCCTTACCCTTCTTTCTTTTGGCATGTCTTAGGTGTGATAGGTTTGAATACGAACCCCGAGGATGACTCTACTCTTAGGAATCGCATCTAAAGTTGCCCCTTTTTCATTCAGTAGGATTGAATTATATATGCTCTAAGTAGTTGGAAAAATGGCCTAAACATTTGTAACTTTCACAATTGGAACCGGATTGCCTTGAAACTTTCGTAGACGACTTCACAAGGCCTAATGTTCGTAACTTATGTACGCCACTTCGACTTGGCCCAAGGTGGGCCCACAATGTCCCTAACTTCCATAAACGGTCTCGAATTGCTTGGAAATGGTCGTAGATGTTTTATAACGAATGATGTCCATAACGATACTTGAAAAGCATTTAATTTCTCACCACTCGCATGTGCATACGTTGTTAACCTTTTTATGCTAACTCGCATTTACTTGAAACGTGTTTGCGGTTTACAAATGATTTTAAGGAAGTTTGTTTTGTATTAAAGAAAATATAAAGTTGACTTTTCAAAACCACTCCGAAGGGGGTGCGAGATTTTATTATTTAAACTTTTCAAAACCACTCCGAAGGGAGTGCGATATTTTATTATATAAGACTTTTCAAACCACTCCGAAGGGGGTGCGAGATTTTACTATTTCATTCCACTTACGACCTATGTCTATATTCCACAACTCTATTAGTATTATTATTATTATTATTATTATTATGCCCGAAGGGGCTAGGATTAGTATTATGTCACGAGTGGCATGCCCGAAGGGGCCAGGGTAGCCGTATGTCACGAGTGGCATTTACTAAGGGGCTGGGAATATTATGTCGGGGCCGCATGTCCGAAGGGGCCGGATAGACGTATGTTGGACCGGCATGCCCGAAGGGGCCATCATTTTATTTCGGGACCGGCATGCCCGAAGGGGCCAGGATAGACGTATGTCGGGACCGGCACACCCGAAGGGGATTATTATCATTATTATCATTGTTGTTATCATTATCATTACTATTATTATTATTATTATTAGGCCGGAAGCGGGCGTCCGGAAGGTTTGTTGGATACTATATTTAGTCGTGCATTCTAGCGCGTGGTGTATTGCATTATTCATATCGTGTATGCTTGAAGAACGTGTGTTCACTTGCATTATTTACTTAAGGTTGTTATAAGACCCCATGTGTACATTTATGTTTCCTAAGCGAGGGGTTGCGAGGTAATGAGCTTGATTGTGGTTTCTTCTCTCCTAAATTAAGCTATGGTTATTGTTTGTTATCGCTTTGCATACTCGGTACATATTCCGTACCGACCCTTTCTTCGGGGGGGCTGCGTTTCTCATGCCACGCAGTACACCCAGCAAAAGAGAAGACTTTGCTAGAAGTTGTTCCGCGGGATTGGCGAGCTCCATTTCGGTTCGGAGTATTGCCGAGTCAAGTACTTATGTCATGGTATTGTATATCCTAGAGACTTTGCGACGGTGTCCCGTGGATTGGGCGTCGAGGAAGTGCGAATAAATTATAGATGTTGAAAGGGTGTGTACTTTCGATGATATTGTCAAATGGTAAAAGTTATGTGATTGATTGTTGTGTTTTCATAATACGTATAAAAACGTTGATCTCTATTTTGAAAAGTTTCATGTTTCTTAAAATTTTTTCGAAATGACAGGTTTTAAGTAACGCGAGCGTTTAAGGGTTCGCTCGACTGCCGGGGTATGACAGTAGTCTTGCAAACATGTTCTTGATTCATGAGTAATAACAATAGTTCATAATTTATATATATAATTGACTTGAAAACTTGCTTGTAACTTGCTACATAAAATCATAAAATTTCATATAAACAAAAGAGAATACATGATAAGAATTCATGATTCATGGATTAAGCTAGGGTTCCTAATAACCGTAATGGAAGATTAGGAATACAACAACGAATATAGATACAAAATTCATGTACATAAATACATAACTATGGGCTACAATATGTTGGGTTTAATGCCCTAGAGGTTTGAACTTCATGGATATCAAGAAACGGAGCATGGGGAATAACGTGAGATTCCTACGTGTGGATGGAAGTTCTACATACCTTAATCGCTCCAAAACTTGAATTAAAGACTTGAGCTTTGAAGATGATTTCTAAAAATCTTGAATTCTTGAACATGAGATGAGTTTACTCAAGTTAGTAAAAGATTAGGGACTTGAATTCAACCTAAAATCATGATAAAACTTACCTTGTAGGGTTCTTGAGGCTTGGGACTTGTTCTTCTTGACCTTAGGGTAATCTTTCGTGAATGGGGTGCTCTTTGGGAAATAAACCCCAAACCTTAAATATAACTTAAAACGGGTAACCCGACCTTTTGACCCGAAACTGACCTGTTTCGCGATGGTTCCGTGATGCGGGTGCATCGCGCAACATACGAAGCTAAAACTCAGGAGTTGCCGCGATCTCCCGTGACGTTTGGGCCATCGCGCACTCTCTCACGCGCCCCGAGAAGCGACGGTGTCGATTTTGCACGGTGTTCGGTAAAATGGGCATAACTTCTTGTACGTAACTCTGTTTTGGGCTGGGCGACCTACCGTTGGAAATCTATTTCAAAGATCTACAACTTTCATGAGGAAGGTTCCTCAAATTCCCAACGGATTTGCACGAAATTTGACTGGAAGTCAGACGTATCGAAAACTTAGCCGATTCTATAGGATTTCAAGTGCTTTACCTATTAGCCATATTGAGATGATCATATCTCCTTGATCCGATCTCTGATTGGCTTGGTCCTTATATCGTTAGAAAGGTATTTCTACATACTATAACTTTCATTAAGTAGTACTTTCCCAAATTTCAAATCGATCAAGGAGTTATCGGCGCAGAAGTAGGGCGTATCGGCCATTTTCGCAAAACGTTCAAACCTTCGCTTTTTCCGCTAAAACTCTAATGCTATGAGTCTAAACTTAGTTCCAAGATGTAGGGTGTTACAATATCTCTCCCCGCATGGATCATTCGTCCTCGAATGATGGATCATGGTTAAGAGTATGGGCATTTGAGCCTTGAAACGGCCCATATGAACGTGAAGGA
>NW_026720173.1:0-10318 GCF_029784015.1 Lycium ferocissimum
AACAAAATTACCCGGCCCAATAGTACCTCAACCTATATTAAGACGTCAAGAACTACGGTTAAGCTACGGGAAGATTCCAAAACGTATTCTAATATTAGTAACTCCTTTCTAGATAATTAGACGATGTTTCCCGCATATTCAAACCAACCACATACAACCAAGCCAACATCAATAACCATAAGTTCAAGTACCAACCCGAGACTATTTAAACAAGACTCGAGAATACTCCGGACTGCCCACACAATATTTCAAACGACCCATATTCATAACATTCGATAACAATCCACATACGGCTACTACATATTCGAGTTACTATTAATGATCCATACTCGTAACATTTTCATCTAAACAACCTTACGACCCAACCAACACACAACACAACATATAATCTTCATTACCATTAATCTTCCAAGCTCAACAAGAACAACAACACATTCTTTTCATCCAAATTCATGAACTATACCAACAATCACACGTTAACAACATTATCCATTTAAGTGCAAGAAACTATACTAACACCATATTAACTTCTACGACGAATTTATTAAAAAATTACAACTTCACTTGAACCATATAATTCCTTCATTCTCATCACATAACTCATGATAACAACAACCAAAATATTAGTTCAAAATCGGTCCACTATTTCCACATGATAAAAATGTACCCCTACCGGCTCAACAACATTCCAACATCAACATACATAATTTTTCATAGACTCAATTCATATTTACTAAGATTCTGACAAGCCCAAATCCTTACTAAAACATGTAGAACATGATCAGCCCTTACCTTAGCAACTTGACTTCTCAACTTGGCTAGAATTGGTGAATTGAAATGATACTTGTTCTTGCTACTCCAATGGCTACTCCACGTTTCTATGCACCTTCCAAAGGGTTGAAACACCTTGGAAAAATTATAAATTGATCATAAGATTTGGAGCTCTCCATGGCCAGCCATGGCCGAGAGCTCCTTTCTCTCTCTCTAGTATTCTTGAAATGTTGAAGATGAGAAATGAGCTCTTAGTCATCAATTTGGTATTTATGTGCTGCATTAGGGAGTGACAAGTGTCCCACTCAAGGCTTGAGCCAATCAAATTTGGCCATGCCATGGGTTGGACCCACACGACCATTAACACTTAATTAGCATTAATTTAATATTAAAATAATCCCTAATCCCCACTTAATAATCTAATCATGGTTAATCAAACCCTAATCTTCATTAATATTTCCATGCCAATTAAAATTTATAAGCAATTCGTGCATTAATAAAAATCGGGGATTAAAAGTCCTTGTCCTTAGACTTATGCCGATTAGCTTACGAATAATCCGTCGTATAAAAATACGGGATATAACAAAATGGTAGACGAGATATATGAGTATGTTGATGTGAATAGAAGGTTGAACAGACTTAGAGAACTTAATTATATCTAATCAATGTTATTACACCCCACATTCTTTTTTTCGCGCTAATATGCGTCGTGAGTAAAGTAACGAAAGTCTGGTTATGCTAAGATCCCCTATTTGGATGATAATGATTTTAAACAAGTATTAAGTAAGTTTCATAAGAGTTCAAAGATTAAACGAATCAGAGAAAATACTTTTCAACAAAGCTCGCGAAGGAGAAAGTGGATTGTAATAGCCCATACTTTCGGGGAAAGAATAAGAATGCTTAGTATGATAGTAAGGTCTTGTTATGAGGTATATGAATCATACAATAGTAGTATGATAATTCTTCAAGTCAAGCAAGTTGTTAAACAAAAGTTGGCAAAGGTCATTGTAAGTTACGTTCATAAGTTTGCTGAAATTTGGGTCTAATGTCAACAGCTTCTCTCCCAATATGCTTGGATTTGCGGGGTTTCTCTAGATATCCACCTACAAATTAAATTTATATGAGTATTGTTTCCAACGCATTAAACCGTTCGTTGATACGACGTCAGAGTAGAGAGATATTCACATTTTCGCGAGACTACGCAGGCAGCTCTTTTGGGACCCACTTAAGGCGGTGGAAAGTTCCTTTTTATATAAAAACGGTGAGGCTTCATATGAACATCATCTTTCACCTTTCCCTTATCCCATACACCTGAAAATACTCTCTCAAGGTTTCTATATCACCCCAAAGTAAAATCAAGGAGAATTAACGTGAATCTAACATCAGGGATCTCGTGGTACTTGTGAGATTGTTGTTCTTCTTCTTGTGGTTGAGTTGAAGAATTCTTCAAGGTGAATTAACCTTAGATTTCGAGTTTTCCTTGTTGTTTAAGGTAAGAATATGTCTCTCCTTCGTCTATTTGAGCTTATAGAAGTCATGGCTAACTTGTACAGTTGAAAACTTGTGAAATAAAAGGTCAGCAATCGTAGTTGTGATATTGTTGGTTGCTGAACAGTTTTGAAGTTGTTCTTGTTGCATTTTATAGCTAGAAAGTGATGGAATAACTTGGATATGTTGTTTTTGTTGTTTTTGGTATTGGTTTGAATTGGAAGGAAGTGAAAGATATAGGGGAAGTGTTGCCTAATTTTCTAGAAATAAGCTACTAGCTTAATAGTGTATTTTAATTCTTTCCATGGTTTAACCTTAGCGCCATTTGTCAATATTGTAGATTGAAGGGCTATAGGCAGAGTATGTTGTGTTGTTAAGTAAACGATAAAGGTATGTAACGGCTATCCTTCTTTCTTTGTTTGGTATGATTCCTTAGCGAGCGAGTCCCGACCAAGTGCACAAAGAGGTGCCACTCACTAAGATTCCATGTCTGTGTTGTTTCATGATATTCGTATAGTAGTTTCCCTCATTGGGAGTTCACCTTCAGTTATCAGTGTTGCTCATATAGCTAGTATATAAACGTGAGATTGTAATGTCAATAGAAGTATACATTTGCCTTCGGGGCTATGATGTTTGCCTTTGGGGCTGCATTGAGTGCCTTCAGGCCTAATCATGCATGTCTAGATGCCTTATACGAGGCTAAGTAGTTTGATGTCGTATTATTAGTTATTAGATCTCAGAGGTAGGTAAGTATAGTCAGATTCTTTATTGACTCTTCAGTTTATATTCAGTTATCTTATATTTCATTTCAATATTAGTTTCAGTTGCCTTACATACTCGGTACATTATTTTGTATTGACGTCCCTTTGCCTAGGGATGTTGTGTTCATGCCCGTAGGTTAAGATAGGCAGCTGGAGAGACCACTGTAGAAGATTGCTGAGTACCGGCTGGAGTGGTAAGCTCCACGTCAATCGAAGTTACCCAGTCCAGTGTTTTGTGTCTATACAGAAGATGGGTAGGTCGGTGCCCTCTCCCAGCCATAGTATAATCATTACTCTTTAGAGGTGACGTATTTTGTGTATTATGTATGTCAGCGTAGCGGCCTTGCTGGCCCTTGTGTATGTTCATTTTGGTGGTACTATTGGTTGTAGAGGTTTATGACGGCCTCGTCGGCCTTCGCAGTTATGTATATATGTCTTGAGGTATGCCCTTCAGGTATGATAGTTGTTACTTACATATTATTCAGGATAAGGCCTAGTCGGCCTTGGTTAGTATTGTCTATTTGCAGGCAGGTCTCGTTGGCCTAAGTTGAGGATTACCTCTCTAAAGTTACAGTTACAAAATGGTTAACTTGAGCCGAGAATGGCATCGGGTGCTGGCCATGCCTCTCCAGATTTGAGGCGTGACAAGTGTTATATGTAACGAAAAGGATATTCTAACATTCATTTTAACATGATACATGTGGCTGCTGCATCAACTACTTCACTAGTAGCACGAGCTCTGTCAAGTCGCAGATTAACAACCCAAAACGCAATTGTAAGTGCACATACATATTTTATATGAGTGTCCTTAAATATGATGAAACTTTCTTGAGAATGAATGTTCACCAGGTGAGATTTCTAGAATACAGAACTAAGGTTTCAAGAAACTAGATTGGAATTTTGACATCTATTGTAATCACTACATGGAGCATGAGCTTTTATTTGTGCACGCAATTCATCTATTTTTATTTATATATTTTCTTTTACAAATTTCTGATGCATTTAATATATTCATCAAAGTTTCTGATAGAATCATTTATCTCTCTTTCGGAGGATTTACAGATCTACTTGGCGTTATCAAATAAAAGCACTCTCATATTTAATGAACTGCTTGTACAAACTGAACTCTCAATCCTCCCGACTCTTCTTTCTTTACATGGAAAAAAAAAAGTAACAACGAAGAGGAGTCGATTTATGAAGGACCGAGAAATCTTCAACTAACAATATATTCTTGTATATGTATTCAAAATTAATTTTGTCAGTTGTTTACCTTGATTTTAGAATTTATAAATCCAAGCGGCATATTTATGAGGCTATATTGGTAGTAGATTATTATTAAGTATTTATCTTTGATTCTTGAATTTGTTACCTTGTTGTTCAAGTGAAATTAATGATTGGAGAGGTAAATATTTATGTTGTTGTACTTGTGAATGAGAGTTTTGCCTTTTTGTAGTTCAACGTAAGCATTTTTTCTAATTATAGAAGCCTTTATGTTTGATTTTTCAGAGAGGCCTAAGTAAGGAAGGACAGAGCCCCAAAAAGTCCAGTGAGGCCCTTTCTGCCCAAAGAAATATATAAGGGGAGCCTAAGAGAACCTCTTCCTGAGAAACTGTTGTCCCTAGCTTTCATAATATTCTGAATGTTAAATTTCTTGTAACATCCCATACCTTGGCACTAGGATGCGTCGTACTAAATCCATATGAGCTTGAAGTAATTAAGGTCATTCATGATGTTTTGGAGGGCTTATGACATAATTATTGTAGGACCCTAAGTTTGACAACATTTGATATTATTTTGATATGATATATGTATTTTCTTTTAAGTAAAACTTTTAGGGGTAGCCACTATTATTACTACTTCCGTATATGCTTTAAATTATATACATGATATGAGGAAGTTTATAAATGAGATTTTCTTTATTAAAAAGATGGGAATTATTCTCTCATAAGAAAAAGAAAATTTTCTTTTCCCGTTTTGAAAATTAATAGTACAAAATATTGTACTCTAGTATTTAATTGTCTTAACGTTATTTTATGCATGTGCTACTTTTATGAAAGATATTTTATGATTTAATAGTATTTAATAATAATGGGTGTTGTAGAATATAAATTACTTAATAGCTAAGTAGTAGAATTTGCTTGTACAATATATTCATAGCTTAACTAGTTATATGTTGGAAATTTCCAGCAAAGTACTTAATGATTCTTACCTAACTAGGTACTATATATCTTATATTGCATTGATGAGTCTTCTTTAAAATAAGGACAGCACCCTATCCACGCGTTGGATATATATAGTAACCTTATGTATATCACCACTTCATATATTTAGTGTAATAACAATGTTTCACCACTTCAATTACATTTTCCCATTTCTCATAAAGTACACAACATTAAATTCTGATTCCTTTATAAAAAGTCACAAAGAATTCATTTTACTTTCTTTGGTAAGACATAAACAATACATACTTTCATACGTACTAGAAGAAAAATAAGTTACTGGAAATTCTCACATCTCCACAGTGAAGTAAGGTGGCGGGAAGCTTTTATGAAGGCGACTCAAAGTTCAATTCGTCATCTACAATGTTCTACGGGCTCATATGAGCATTTATGGTACGTATTTGTTAAGAACTCATGGGACGGTGAACGGAAGCCGTGAGTTCAAGTTGTAGTAGTTATATAAGTGGATTAAATTCTGTTTTCTTATGTTCCGGAGAATGGTGGGGGTTTGGTAGCTCATGTAGAGCTTGTTTGTTGTTAAAAGAAGGTCAGGTGCGGAGAACACCATTGTAGATATCCTCGGGTGCTCGCCGCTCCTTGATTGAGTGACGATAGTGTTGGTATTGCTGTAGTGTTTGGTTGGATCGTTGTGTTGATATTAGTCCCATTTAATAGGTTAGATTCTTTCAGAAGGATTGACTCGTGGTAGTCATTTTAAGATGGATTTAAGGTACGTTAGGCTATTTTTTTTATTCGCCACTATGGCATGACGTGCGTTCATTGTTTCTTTGCATAAGTGATGAAGTCTAGAATATATGATAGTATATCGACTCCATGTTAAGTGCTTTGTAAGTCAAATAAGAGTTATGTCATATGCTTAGTATCAATATCTCATCTAGCTTTTCCACCCGTAGATTCGAGCTTCTAAAACCGTCATTAGCGGGTCATAGTATTCCATAATTTGAATTGTGTAAAATAATTGTTCCCAATCCTTTATAAGGATAAGCCCATTTGGGTGGTCTGATATCGCGTTATGCCGTAGACATTATACTAGTATAAGAATCTGTAAAGATTCGTTAGGTCGTTTTGATGGTCTACTTGTTTTGCCTTTTTTTTTCCTAGTGAACTCGCTCCGTTGCTTTGGGATTGTTGAAATACCTTAAGTTGGAAAATTTGCTAAGTTAAAGAATTCTTAAGTGTTGGGTTGAGTTTAGGCATCATCGGGAGTAATTGTATCATTTTGAGAATTTCATCGATTCCATTAGCTCCAAAATGTCGAATATAGGTTATTTATGTTTTTTGTTCAGTTCCCGAGGTTCTTGGGGGCATTTTGGTCTTTTGGTTGGAAAGTTGGTTTTTGCCTGTTCGGGGTTGACTTGGTCAACGAGACGACCTCTTTTGGAAATTCCGAGTGCGCGAGTGAGTTCGTAGCGCGTTATATGTGTCTGCATATTTGGTTTGTATCGAGGAGGTTCCGGGAGACCCTCGGGATTTCGGGTTGAGGGAGAGTCAAAAACCAGATTTTGCTGGTTCTGATGTTTGCGCCGGCGCGAGGGTAGATCTGCCCCTGCGGATACGCTCCAACGGGGGGAGGCCCGCAGGAGCGAGTTCTGGGCGATCTGGCCCTCGTCTGCCCCTGCGAAGGTTTTCCCACAAGAGCGAGGTCACAGCCGCGAGCGAGGCTCCGCCGCTGCAGACCTGAGATATTTTGAGGAGTTGCACCGTTGCGAGGTCCCTTACGCCAGTGCGAACTTATGTGCGCAGGTGCGCGAAGCATTGGATGGAATATGGTTTTAGTGTCCTATTTTTTTAGACTCCCATTCTAAAACCCTTAAAGTTGAGAGCAATTTTGGTGGCGAATTGAAGGGAATTGAAGGAAGAATCAACGGGTAAGTCTCCTAACTCTATTTTATGATTATTTTCATGGTTAGAATCCAAACACCATGCTTGGAATCTTGATTTTAAGTGAAATTTGAGGGATTTTTGATTATGTAGCTATATGTTGTTGGATTCGTGTTCTAACGCATAATCCGTATTTGATTAGACATTGTTTGTTTGGAGACTATGCAGAACGACAACGGGCTTCGTGATTCGAGATTCGGCAACTCCAGGCATGTTGAGTGTCACGACCCAACCGGAGGGCCATGACGGGCACCTGAAGCTAACCTACCGATCACCTCATGACATACATGCATCACATAATCATACCTGAGTGGGCCATAATGCTAACTAAAAGGTATCACAAACTGTAAGGGACACAAGCCCAAAAGATCTATGCATACGTCATCAAGTTAAGCAAACATATACAAGCCGACAAGGCTGTCAAAAAAATAATACAACACAATATGGACCGAGAAGGTCATAAGACATCTAACTATGCATATCTTTCTATGAGCCTCTACTGGAGTACATAACATAATAAGGGCGGAAAAGGACCCCGCAATGCCCATATGTACACAAAAGAATCATACCAAGCTGAACTGCAACTCCGGAACAAGTGGAGTGCTCCTGTACAAGCGCTGAGAAAGCAACCAAAGTGTCCGAACCGTCTCACCGTCTGTCCGTGGGCATGAACGCAACCGTCCACAAACAAAAGGACGTCAGTACGAATAATGTATGCGAGTATCTAAGGTATGAATAACAACATAATAAAGATATGAAAGTAATACGAGATAAGAGAAATAATATGTACATCTGAATGCCTCTTAAGGCGGATGTCATGCATGTTTCATTTAAATTTTTTTTTTTTATACATATACATATATATATATATATAAAATTATTTTCGACATCGAGTCGCGCTACGGTCACGGGTACGACACCTATTGTTCCATCACTGCAGTTAGGTACGGATAACACCGAGCCTTATTATGGCCGGATACGGATGGCACCGAGCCTATTATGGCTATATATATATATAAAGCATGCATGGGAGCCCAAAGAAACGTTACAACTCTATCGAGTGACGTAAGGTTGGTAACCTCCGATTACCATTATGGAGCTATCCTCATCGACATATCTCACTTTGAAGGAGCGAACCATAAGATGAGATTAATAATCATAAACACGATCCATAATCATGAGACACGGTCAATAATCATAAAACAAAGTCAATAATATCATGAGAACATCAAGAAACATGAACTTCAAGTATTTCTAAGAATAGAGAGTTTAGAGAGTCACTAGAAGCCCTAAGTCGTGGGTTTTAATTTATAACAAAAGGAAAAAATTCCACCGACTTAAATTTTACAAACCGTATATACTGGACGTATAACATCATACGGCCAACATGATGTCCCTATAATGTTATACGGACCGTATAGTCGGTCTGTATAGTTTCCCCTTAAAAATTCTGCTCTCTGTAAATTTTAAAATCCTTAAATACGGTCGATACATCAATACGGACCATATCTCAATTATATGACCCATATCTTATTGTTCCCCGGAAACAACTTTTGACAAAACTTTCTACTTCAATTCACTTATTCTATAATCCTTCCGTAACTTACCAAACATGAACTTAAACACTTATAAGCATATTAAGCATGTTCAACCTCATATAACCTCGAAGGAAAATTTCGATGTCCAAAAAATTTCAATGTCCAAAACTAAGACAACTAAAGTACAATGAATTTTAATATATAAAACTACAAGGTTTAACATTCCTCCCCCCTTAGAAACATTCATCCTCGAATGTTAACTTCCAGGAATTCTATAAAAAATTCGGCAGAGTCTCCCTATAACTGTGCCACTACCAGCCTTCCATACAACAACCCAAATTATATAATGCCACACAGTACCACGACAAGTAATAACAATAATGGCCCCATACGACCAATAAACATAGGTGATAAATAATACATACCTAAAGACGATTGTGCTGTAGCTTGCATCTGTTCTAGAGCTGGAAATAAATGAGGATACCAAGACTTCATATCTTCCTCAGCTTCCAAGTCATCTCCTCCACATTCTTGTTTCTCCATAATACCTTTACTGATGCCACATGTCACGACCTACCGGAGGGGCCATGACGGGCACTCGAAGCTACCCTATCGAGAACCTCTTAGCATACTTCTCATAATCATATCTAGGTGGGACACATTGTTAACTCATAATTACCACAACTGAAGAGACACAAGTTCATTAAATATATGCATGTCTATATAAACATCATCAACTATGCCCATATGTACAAGCCGACAAGGCTGCCAAAAATAATATACAAAATATGAACCGGTGAGGTAATAGAAGGCCTAACTATATACATAGGTCTAAGAGCCTCTACATGGAGTGCATAGAATCATAAAGACGGGACAGAATCCTGCTGTGCCCAAATATATACACAAAAGAATAATAACACCAGAATGCAGCTCCGAAGCAAATGGAGCACTTCTGTGCAATTGCTGATGAGGCACCTAGGGATCTGATTTGTCTCCCTACCTACCTGAAGGCATGAACACAGTGTCCTTAAACAAGAAGGATGTCAGTACGAATAATGTACTGAGTATGTAAGGCATGACAAACAACATAATAAGAATATGAGAAAGCATGAGATAAGAGAGATAACCTGTACATTTGACTGTCTCTTGAGGCGGATATCATGCATGCTTAGCCTTTTAAGAAAAACATTTCCATACATATATAATATAAGTGTTAGTGCTGCAGAACGTGCAGCCCGATCCATATATCATATCATCTCGCATCCGGGGCATCCCGCGTTCGGGGTATTGTCACGACCCAACCGGAGGGTTATGACGGGCACCCGGTACTAACCTGCCAAGCACCTCTGATCTTACATTTCATAAGCATTTCTAGGTGGACCTCATAGACAGCTCGTGGGTACCATACTTAGTACAGTCATCAACAACTATGCCCATGAGTATAAGCCAACATGGCTGCCAAAATATTATACAACAACAAGAACTGATAAGATTATAGAACATCTAGGTATATACATCTGTCTACGAGCCTCTATATAGAATACATGGATCCATAAAGACGAAGGCAGATTCGCCATGCCCAAGTATATATACACAAAAGAGTAGTACCAATACTACAAATTTTCCGGGAAAAAAATGG
>NW_026720174.1:0-10239 GCF_029784015.1 Lycium ferocissimum
GTATTTGTGTATTGATTTGGGGCAGCATGATTATGAGTACTACGAGTCGGAAGGTTGCTCGGCCACAAATAAGGGTCGGGTGCCATCACGCACTTTATCGGATTAAGGGTGTGACACTGCCTACCTCTCCGTGACTCATATCAGAGATTGAGCTTTTTGATTAACGATATGCTTTGTGCTCTAGCTCGGCTGACAAATGACATGCCTTCCCGCTAGACTAGCACGTAAGGAGAAGCTCGATGGGGGTTTTATATGCTATGCGATACGCCCATAAAAGCGTCATCAACTACGTTGCCTAATCCTTCCTACGAGCGTTCACAGTTTTCTCTAGATTTGCTTTACCCTCTCTATTTGAGACCTCTCTGTCAGCCCATGTACGTGGGTGGTAGCATGTAGACATCTTATCTTCGCCCCCATATTTCGCCGAAGGTTCTTCGACGAGTTTGTTGCGGAAGTGGGCACCCCCGTCGGCGATCATGCCAGTGGAGTTCCCGAACCTCGCGAATATATTCTTTCGCACAAAATTCACCACCACACTTGGCATCATTGGTTGGAAGAGGGACTTCCTCTGCCCGTTTGAAACATAATCGATAGCAAGCGGAATGTGCACATGCAAGAAGGATGGTGGGAAGGGCCACGTAAAGTTGATGCCCCGAACGTCAAATATCTCCGCCTCTAATATGTTCGTCAAAGGCATCTCGTGCCTCTTAGAGATGTTCCCGTTCATTGACATCGATCAACTTCTAGCAAATGCATGGGCATCTTTGAAGAAGGTGGGCCAATAGAACGGTGTAATACCTTAGCCGCGATGATCACCTTGAAAAGTGTCCCCGTATGGGGAAGAATGACAACTCTCAACACTTGACCATATCGCCTCGTGTGGAATGCATCTCCTCGCTGGGGCGATCGGTTCCTTGCTTAAACAAATACGGCTCATCCCGTATATGTAAAACAGTGAGTCATGATATAACTTCCTCTCTGTCTTTGTGAAGTGGTGCGTGTGAGTGCGCCCACTTACGATCAAATTCACAATATCGGCATACCATGGGACTTCGGCGGCAAAAAAATTGCAAATAGGCGCTCATCGGGGAAAGACTCTCGAATTTGAACATCCTCAACAAAATGATTATGGTTGTCCAATCTAGGCAATTGATGCAAACTTGGTTCTTCGCTCCCTTCAGATCTTTAATCTCGATATCAAATTCTTGCAACGAAGAATCCCAGAATCAACTTTGGGTTTTGCATCCTTCTTCTTTGAGCAAGTAGTGAATAACTGCGTAGTGCTTGTGTAAACAATAACATGTGTTCCGATAAGATAGGACCCAGAAAACTTATCAAACGCATAAACCACGGCTAGCGGACTCTTCTACGTCACGATGTAATTCAATTGGGAGCGTCTAACATCTTGCTAGCATAGTAGATAGAATGAAAAACTTTCTCTCGTCGGCTTGTCCCCGGCATAGCCCCCACGGCGTTGTCATGGCATCACTGCATTAGCAGAATGGCAAGTTCCGGTCGGATGCAATGATTATTGGTGCGATTGCAATCTCTTCTTTGACCCTCAAAGGCTTTAATACACGCGTCATCAAATAGGGGTTTCACGTCCTTTTCGAAGTAATGTGCACGTCGGACTTGAGATCTTTGAAAAATCCTTTATGAAGCGCACAGCAGAATCCTACAACAAGCCCCGAAGCACACCCTTGGGCGATATGGGGGTGGCGGCTTTTGATGACCTCTCCGCTTTTGCACGATCAACCTCAGGGCCTCTCTTTGAAACCTTGTGCCCAAGGACTATGCCTTCTCGGACCATAAAGTGACATTTTCCCAATTTAAGACCAGATTAGTTTCTTCGCATCTTGCCTCGCTCGGTCTGAATAACGACAAACAAAAAGAGTTCCCGAATATCGAAAAATCATCCATGAACACTTCTATGAAGTCCTCGGCCATCTACGAAAAATAGCCATCATGCACCTTTGGAAAGTCGCGGGTGCATTACACCTTGCAAATGGCATGCGTTTGAAAGCATGTGCCATATAGGCATGTAAACGTGGTCTTCTCCTGATCCTCCGGAGCAATAGCTATCTGATTGTAGCCAGAGAAGCCATCTAGAAAACAATAAAACTCTTGCCCGGCTAACCTGTCTAGCATTTGATCTATGAAGGGAATAGGATAGTGATCCTTTCTGGTTGCCTCGTTCAGCTTGCGATAATCCATGCAGATTCTCCATCCAGTGATTGTTCTAGTAGGAATGAGCTCGTTTTTGTCATTTGTCTGCTTGTCATCCTTCCTTTCTTCGGGACGCGTGTTACCGGGGCTCGCTCACTTCTTGTAGAAATGGGAAAAATAATGCTGATCTAATCACTTGATTACCTCTTTCTTGACAACCTCCTTCATCGCGGGTTTAGTCTCCATTGATCTGTGCGCTAGGCTTATGATCATCACTCCATGAGTATCTTGTGCATGCAGGTGCGGGGCTAATTCACAAATATCGGATGTCCACGCCATCCCGATGCTGCTTTTGTGGGACTTCGATACTTTGAGACAAATACTAACCTCTTCGGTGGTCAACTCTCGCCAATATCAGCACGGTATCCCCTCGCCTAAGAATGCATATTTAAGATGGGCGGGCGGGGCTTCAATTCCAACCCGGAGGCTCTTGATTGATAACTTCGGAGTTACTCCCGTTATCTGTCTAAGTGCTCAAACTGCTTTGCCCGAATATAAATACCGCCATATCCAGAATATGCACCATCTCAAATGCCGTAGTGTCACCAAAAATATCATCCCCACCCAAGGCTCTCTCGATGGATCATGAGAAGTGATGAGTGGCCTTCATGTATCATCATTCGGAACAATAATGGCGAACGGCTCCTAATAGATTGCAGGCATCTTCAGAGCTTGGTATACATTGAAGACCTCTAATTTATCATGTACTAGCATGGTAAGTTGCCTAACAGCTACATCAATAAGTGCTCTCCCTGTGGCCAAGAACGGACGCCCCAAAATAAATGGGACTTCCGGATCTGGCTCAAAATCTAATCTCACGAAGTCAGCAGGAATTATCAACGACCCTACAAGTGAGATATAGCGATGATGACAGTGCCATAATAGAAATCGGAGGTTTATCGACACTACGTCACTCTGATAGAGTTGCAACGTTTTATTTGGGCTCTCTTGCATGCTTTATATATATGTATGTATTTTCTCACACCGCACCGCGCAATAGTCGGTCGGGCAGGCACATAGATGTGCACACCACTGCAGTAGGCAGATTATAGTGTTACCCCGGATGCGGGATGCCCCAGACGCGGGATGATACGATATATGAATCAGGCTGCACGTTTCGCAATATATATATATATATATATATATATATATATATATATATATATATATATATATATATATATGAGAAAATATTTTTTTTTAAAAAGCTAAACATGCATGACATCCGCCTTAAGAGGCATCCGGATGTCTGAGTTATCTCTCTTATCTCGTATTTACCTTCGTATCTTTATTATGTTATTTTTCATACTAACATACTCAGTATATTATTCGTACTGACGTCCTTTTGCTTGTGGACTCTGCATTCATGCCCGCAGGTAGGCAGGGAGACGGATCAGATCCCTAGGTGCTTAATCAGCGGTTACACAGGAGCGCTCCATTTGCTTCGGAGCTGCATTCTAGCGGTATTATCCTTTTGTGTACATATTTGGGCACGGCGGGGTCCTGTCCCGTCTTTATGATATTTTGCACTCCTTATAAAGGCTCATAGACAGATGTAGATAGCTTGATGCTCCGTAAACTCATCGGTTCGTTTTCTATATATAATTTTTGGCAGCCTTGTCGGCTTATATATACATGGGCATAGTTGATGATGATCATATAGTTGAGTTATTATTTTTGTGGATTCATGCCCATATAGATTATAATATTCATAGGTTATCTTTTATGGTCCACCTAGAATGATAATGTGAAGTATGTTAAGAGGTGCTCAGTAGGTTAGCTCTGGGAGACCGTCATGGCCCTCTGGTTAGGTTGTAACAGCCTTGCTGGTGTCGGACCTTATGGTGGTGTGCGAGGGCGCAATAAGGGGTGTTTTTTATGACGGCTTGCTAGGATTTGATCGCCTTTGTCAGCTAGAGCATGTGGTGGCATTAATTTTATAACACTACTAAAATTTGTTTAGTCGCGGACAATTTTAAGGAAGGAAAAAATTTAAAATTTTCTTGAAAAAAGAACACTAATGTTGCAAGGGAACAAAAATCACCTCAACAAGCATTGATGACTTTGATACCATATAGATTTTGAGAAGAAAAGTCTTCTTTTATTTGGTATATATTTTTACATCTCATGTGAAGGGGTATTTATACAATGAATCCTATAACAAATTAAGGAAGGACAATCAATTATAATATAAGAAAATTTTATATTTCTATAGTAGCGCTAGGAATAAATTCTCCTAAATCATGCTAAATCAATTAGCACAATCAACAATAAATGAGTTGGTGCAATGTGCTAGTATTACTTTCCACTATTTAAGAGTGTCAACAGGGAGTTTGTACTTTGTAGTTTAGAGCTTACATAGAAGTTCTTGCCAAAGAGACGTGAGAATACTACAAGTTAGAGGGATACAAGGTGGAGAGACTTTTTGGAATTTGAGATTTAGGAGGGACTTCAACAAGTCGGAGGTATCTGAGTTTCAAAGATTGTTGGATATACTCCATAAGCAAGCTACAGCGGTAGATAATCTTGGTGCTTTGATGTAGGGTCTAGGAAAGGATGGTACATTCTCCATCAAGTCTTTTTATAAGAAATTTTGGTTAGGGAAGAGGTAGATTTTCCTTGTAATGTAGTTTGGATACTAAAAGTGCCAAGAATGGTGTGTTTTTCTCGTGGTTAGCTACCAAAGGGGTGATCTTGATGTCAAAAAATCTTACAAAGCGGAAGGTTGTATATGTCTGCTGGTGTTATATGTGCAAGGAGACGGGCGAGGACATGGATCATCTTCTCCTACATTGTGTTTTTACTATGAGGCTATGATGGGATATGTTTAGATTGTTTGGTATTTCTTGGCTATGCTAAGGCATGAAAGAGTTGATGTTAAGTTAGAAGGGTGGGAGAAGGAGAAGAAGACACAAGGCTACGTGAAGTTACATTTTTTGTATTTACTTTTTATGCTTCTAACTACGCGGATTAGATACATCTAGATAACCCCAAACCTAATACAAGTTTTATAGACTCAATAACTATAAAACATAAACTTAATTCTACAGCTTCTTCAGTCGTCTTCTTGCACTAAGGGACTGAACCCCGGATTCTAGAATATTCTTGTAAATAACTTCTTCGCTCAATATTCTGAATTCTTTCTTTGTGGGTGCGCAAACTACTTCTTGGTAAGACCTAGGTATTTATAACTTTTTAGCTCCACAGGTTGGTTGACAAAACCTTCTCCTTGTTAGACAATAACACGCATAAGGTTTTGTGTTGTACTTGGATTCCTTCCTTGTTGATTCGGCTTCTTTTCCTTGTATAAGGCTTACCAATCTTGATAATTATGGCAAGGAATCTTTCATACTTGACCGCCAAGTCTTCACCATAATTCTTCTACAAATCCTTGTTCTTTGTAGTATTTATTTGGAACATGTTCACGAACCTGTTTCATCCACCGGGTTAATCCATCTCTAAATCTTCCTTTGTTGAGTTGGAACATGTTCATGTACCTGTTCCACCAATCTCTTTCATTCTTCTATCTTGTTGAAATCTTGAGATCTGTTGGAACATGTTGATAGACCTGTTTTATATAACTATAAGCTCTGTGTCTGTTGATCTTCTCGACTTCTTGCAACGATCCTTTGCTGAGTCATTCATCCATTACACCTAAAGACCTGTGATCAGCCCTCTTCTGCATATGATGACTTTTTGATATAGAACATGTTTGCACACTTGTTCTATTTCTTCAATGAAATGCTTTGTGACTAAGTCATTTGTCTACTCAACTTCTCTCCCTTTGTTGCCTTGTTTAGTTGTTCTATTAAGTCAGTTGTTTTTCATGCTATACATTAAACATTCCTGGTAGCTGGGCACTTCATTCCCTCTACCAATCATCAAAACTTCATATTGTCAACACTTTTGATGAGAAGCCCTTTGTGTTTGACCAATTAATTTAAAAAGCACTTTGGAACATCAGTTAATGTTTGTCCAACCTTTTAAAATGTACTTCTAAGTGTATTTTCTTAAAAGTGTTTTTCGAAAAAGTGTATTTGGGGAAAAGCTACCTTTTTAGCTCTGAAAAACAGCTTTTGCTACTCCCCCAGAAGCACGTATTTTCTCCCAAAATCTTGAACAAACGGGCTATAAGTTGGATTAAAAAGAATCATTGTTGTGGTGAATGATATGCTACATATTGCGGTACAAAATAATGTTGAATTGTCTGAACCACCTCCTCAAAATGCTTATTTGTTAGAAAAATAAAACTTTTATTTGCATAAATATATCTTTAATATCTTTTGCCTCATATAAGGACTTTTTTCAATGGGGTAAACCTATGTTGCGCAGACTCTTCCCTTTAGGTGTGGTAGCCGTATCGACAAGACATGAGTGTGGGTGTGAGATCCATCTTTGGATATGTGTTACAGCCCATATTTTCGTGCATTAAGACGCACCGTAAGTTAATCAGTATAGGCTTAGGAAGCAATGCTATTCTTAAGGTTATACTTTTTTACGACCATGTTTAGAAGGTGTTCGAAGGATTGGAGGTTGAACGATTTGAAGAAAATGCGTTGCGGTGGAATTTGGCAGAGAAGGGACAAGATGCAGTCGCATATGGGGAATACCCTGCCGTATCCTGGCCGCATTTGGGTGGTTTTTCATAGGTTTTCTGCTCAGAGAATGCGGTGCAGCAAGGCCGCAAGTGCCACCGCATTATGAAGTGGTGAGGCGGTGATTTGGGTATTTAAGTTGGTTGAAGCCCAATTGTTCATCATCTTTCACTCCTAAACTAGTCCCCCCATCTCCCTAAAATCTCCCTAAAGGTTTCTCCATCTTTCAAGTGTATATTAACAAGGCTTGGACACGAATCTACCTTCGAAAAAGTCGTAGTAATTGCTTGACTCGTCTTTTTGGTGTATGGAATAGTTGAAGCTTCTTTCAAGTTGTAGGAGAATGTAGATCTTGTATCTAAGGTAAGAAATTATTTTCTCTTGATATGTATGAGCTGGTACAAGTTATAGGCGTGTTGTTTTTATGAAAATATATGGAATAGCAACTAGAAGTTGTAAGCTAGTGTCGAGTGCTGTTGTGCTATATTATTGGGATTGTTCTTGTGTTGTTGAGGTGTTGGATGTATATATTAATGGTGGTTGTGTAAAAGATAAATGAGAGAAACTTATCTCTGCTTCATAGCTTCATAGTTACAAGTCATTTTCTCATTACTTTGGGGCTGGAGTGAAGATGTAGTCGCTTGCTCGGGAGGGTAAGAAAGGCTGATCTCAGACTTCAATCAACCCCATCGTACTTGGATCCAATCAATCGATCGATCAAGAGCTCAGGGCCAGCTGTGTCAGAGTAACCCCGCCAGGGCAATCCAGTCACCTGGAGTTCAAGTTCGATCCATAAGGTTCCTTGATTTGTGTGTTATTAGTAATGTTATGAATTTTGGGGAGTAAAAGGTATGGGGGGAGATGTTGTCCGATTTATTATAGAATGAGCTTGCCGCTCGATATATGATTGTTGTGTTATTTGTGGCTTGACGCTAGTATCTTTATAATCTCTTATAGATTGAGGCGTAAAGGAGGTTATTCCCGACTGTCGTAATAGATGGCGTTAAAGGTATGTTAATTCTATGCTTTCTTTCTTTAGCATGAATCCAATTGAACAAAATGTGAATGAAACGTCCTATCATAGTAACTCTACTCATAGTAGCTAAGGAAATGCTTATGTTCTTATCCTATTGAAATGCAAGGTAAATCATGTGATGTCTTTGTTCTTGATTCTTATTGAGACATATGTTGACGAGTTAGCTTACATAATGCCATTCGGAGGATTAACAACCTTACGTCACTCCGATAAGCTCATATGTGTGTGTGTATCTACTTACCACCGATCTTTAATCAGTTGGGTTTGGTACCTATTGTACGATATTTCTATATATATATATATATATATATATATATATATACTAGTTATGTGAGGCCCGTGCTAAGCTCGGGCCCAAACTCAAGATATAAAAGTAGATATTTTAATTAAAGAAATATAACTTGTGTTAGTATAAGTGTACAACAACAACAACAACCACATACCAATTGTAGTCCCACAAGTGGGTAATTACGTTAGTAATAATTAAATTTTCATATAATTATATTTTCAATATATGAAAGCAAAACTTTCATTCCACTCCTTTAATATTTTAACTTCTATTTTGATAAAAAAATTTACTTCTATGTGGAGCCAGAATTTGACATTTATAAGTTATGTATCCTAATTTTCTAAAGTTATTTAGTTCTAAATAAATAATCTATACATAGTTAATGAACTTTTAAGACAAATACATAATTTAACTTGTGCAGCGGATGGAGCTGCTCCTCCCTTGATTAGGGATCAGGGGTTCGAACATGGATATGGAAAAAATCTTTGGAGGGAGCGCTTCCCCAGAATGGGCGCTATACAATGCGAATTATCTAGATTAATTGGGCTCAAATGCGGATATCGAGCACCAAATAGAAAACCAAAGAACATGAAAAATGAGGTAGGAGGTTCGATAGCTTTTGAAAAATAGACCTTAAAAAAAATTGACTTAAATAAATAAGATTAAGACCTAGAAGTAATAAATTAAAAAGTTTAAAAAAAAATTGAAAATTCTTGTGAGGACTACAAAAGTCCCTAAGTTTTCCCTTATTATATAATAGTAATTATTACTCTGATTAGATGGGTACGTTATGATGATGATTACGAGATCCGCAGTGGCTCAGTATGTTATGTGATTTACGAAACCTTATTAAGGCTCAATACGTTTTCTATGTATGTAAGTATAAGTGTGCGTATCATGCGCCCTCAATGGCATTACAGAGTTACAGGTTGATTCCTTGTTTTCTCTTTTACATTGATGTCTTTCCATCTATTTCTTGCTTGCATTACACACTCGTTAAATTCATTTGTACGGGCGTCCTATTGCCGGGGGAGCTGCATTTTGTGTTGCAGGTCTCGGTAGACAGGTTGACAGACCTCCTCAGTAGGCTGTCCTAGTTCAAAGGGTCATAAGTGAGCTCCATTGTTCTTACGGTTGTCAGAGTAAGTAGGTATGACTTTGTACATATTATATGGGTATGGCGGGGTCCTGTCCCGACCTCTCGATAGTTGTTATGCTCTTAGAATCTTGTAGACATGCGTCCTGTGTATGGTTGTTCTGTGTGGCATTGTCAACCTTATGTATGATGCATAGATTTCCATGATGGCCTTGTCGGCCTTGTATATATATGTGTGCATATCTTTTGGGTTGTTACCTCTCGATGAATCTTTCGTTTCTTTTACAGGTTATGTGACGGCCTTGTTGGTGGTTGTCATTATAGATTGGGTTGTAAGTAATGTATAATAGCGCTCGATAAGTGCAGTCCGGGGCCAGTCTTACCTCTCCGATTTGGGGTATGACAAACTTAGTATCAGAGCAGGTCTATCCTAGGGAGTCTACAAGTTGTGTCTAATAGAGTTTTTCTTATAGGTGTGTTGTGCACCACAGTTATAAGCAGAAGGCTACGGGGCATTTAGGATGGTCACCTTCCTTCTTGTTCCAGATCGTGTGATAGAGCTGAATCGTTGGAATTCGATTCCTAATCCATATCTTGTTTTGTGTTATAGTAATGCCAACAAAAAGATGACTGCTGATAAGAGGTTGGACATGGCTGTGGGAGAAGATACTAGTCGAGTGCCACCCGCTAGTGTTGGCTAGAGTGAGGCCCAAAGCGAGACACCTTCTCAGAATTCTCCTACTTCGCCAGCACCCGAGGAGCCTAGGGAGGCCCCAGTACCTCCAGTTCCTACTCCTGCCACTTTTGACCAGGATATGCGGAGCGCAATATAGTTGTTGACTCGGTTAGAAGTGCTGTGGGCTTGCGCCAAACGAGTACATGTTTGGATCTTAGAGAGGTCGAGCGAGTTCCGAGTCGGGACTTCATAAACCTGGATCCTCTAGTATTCACAGGATTTGATCCTAATAAAGACTCGTAGAATTTTATAGATCGGTTC
>NW_026720175.1:0-10696 GCF_029784015.1 Lycium ferocissimum
TTATGATCCTTTGGCCGGCCACCTTCAGGGGTTTTTAATTTTTTTTTCCAATTTGTCTTGCTAATTTTCCGAGCCCAATTTTTATTTGCTCCACATATTTGGTAATTCACATGAAACTATTTTTCTAATTCCAATTTCGCCCTTAGTCCTTTCCGATATTTCCACGTCAATAGTCTCCAAAACATCCCATGCACCCTAAGTAGATTCCAATTAAAACCTTAATCCTACCATTCCGAATCATTTCCAATTTTTCCAAATACGTCCAAAATGCGAGGTATAACACCCGGGAGCCTAGGATGGAAAGTAGTAATATCCATAAGTGACAATGAATAGGTAGAATCGAGAGAGGGGCAAAACGGTAATTGTGTTACGAGGACGTCCGGAAACCTGTCAAAACTTTATTTCACTCCAAATTACGTGACGAAGGTCCTGTGGTGAACTGAGCGCGATTATGCTAGCGTTAGAGTACCGTATTTCATCGAAGTTCCGAAGTTAAGCGTGCTAGAGTAAGGGAAATTCCAGGATGGGTGACCCCCTGGGAAGTTTCTGAAAGTTTCACAACTTTAGTCATAAGAAGCAATGGAAAGCTAGAGTAGTCTAAAGGGATCTAGAATATCCTGAGTAGGTGGAAATATTAAGAGGTCTCATAGGCCAGAACGGACTAGATCCGGTAACAGGAGGTGCATCACGGCACTAGAGCTAGGGTCAGTTTGAGTAGTGTTTGGGGGATCTTTTGTGAGTGAGATGTTGGCAATTATATATATGTGTACCGGAGGCGTGTGATACTCCGTACATGACCACGTTAGCGGGTGAACGTGTTCCGGCAATTAACGTGACGGTATACGGTAGGCATTAATCGGACAGAACAACAGGTTTAAGTAAAAAGAAAAATGGGTAGCGAATGTCGAGAAGGCAATTTGACGTCGTCACTGGAGAGGGTAGACTTGGGAAGTACTGGCATAGTGATATTAGGAAGAGAAAGAAAGTGAGCAGATAAATAGTAAGAGGGATCAGAACATCGAAACAGAAGTGCAGTCCGACCGAGAGTGAAAATGTAGGCGTGAGGCGAATATAATCAGGTAATAATACAAGTGCACCCCTTAAAGGGGGGAAGCAAGTGCGAGAAGCCCAAATGTTAGATAGAGATAATTAACACCACAAATACGAGATACGGATACTCGGGCTATAAGTAAGATTCCTCGCCGAAACAAGATAGAAAAATCTAGAAGCTAAGATGGTGATTGAGATTGTGCTGGGAATTGATCGTAGAGGTCCTAAACGACATGACACTGGAAGGTGGGATTAGAGAACAATACGGCAAAAGAACGATAATGAATAACTTGCAGTGATGTTGTGAGGGAAAATACAACTGTGTGAGATCAAAGGTGGAGATGTGGGCGATAAGGTTATTCGATAGTAATGATACGACTTATGGATAGTAAGGGAAAAAAAAACACGAAACCTCCAATACTAGGAAGTAAGCATAGTAGACGAACAAGTAAAGAAAGAAAGAGAATACAGGAGGGTAGGCCGTAAGCGAATACTAGGACGGTAGAAGGGTTGAATTAAAGACAAAGAGATAACCCGAGGTAATGTGTTTGGAGTATTACAAGTTGAGTATAAAATGGCTTGAGCAAGATGATCGGAATTAGCTAACTATCAAAAGAGGAGAATTTATGTGTTTCACGAAAAGCGTAATAAGATTCGGCAAGGAAGAGACGTCTAACCCAAGATGTGGACCCTGCTATACTGTTGCGAGGCAAGAATGTTGCATACTAAAGACACTGCATGTGTTAAGATATCGGGACGAAGTAGTAGCAGAAAGGAGACGACTTGAGGAGCTAGGGGGGGGGGGAAATGAAAAGGAAATATAATCAGTAGATGGAACTGCATGTTATGGTGATAAGGGAAACCCCCGAAATTCTTATAAGACCCTACGGGACTAGTTAAACATTCGAGGACGAATGTTCTAAGGGGGAAGGATGTTATATCCGTATTTTGAACAACGGGACAACTTGAGTGAATTATGAGAAGTTAGGGACAAGACTATCCCGAGAGACTTTTGTGTGTCTTAAAGACTTAAGTTGTGTATGATTTCAATGTCATGAAAATGTTAAGGAAGCACTTGAGGCAATTTCCATTTTTAGTAAGAGTGCTAATTTTGGAAAGTTGAAAATTCTTCAAAAAAAAAGAAAGGAATGAAAAACAAAAAAATAAGAAAAACAAGGACCATGTGGCCGGCCACATGTATGTGGGCCAAGGCCACATGGATGGCTAATATTTGTAATAAAAGATGACTTAAGGGGATCATTCTCATCATCTCCTTCACTTGGAATTTTCAAGAAACTTTGAGAGACAAAGAAGGCCATATTCGGCCAAGAGAGGGAAAAAGAGAGACCAAGAATTGATCAAGAAAAAAATTATTTCCGCAAGCAAACCTACTAATTCAAGGGTGCTTATTAACGTGGAAGTGTTGTTGGAAGCGTGGGATTGCTCGTTTTCATATTTGACCAACTTTAGGCAAATTGGGAAGTTGAAGAAGAAAGGTGAGTTTCAATCTTGTTTTATGTGTTACAAGTGGTTTATATGTGTTGTAGTATGTTGAAATGGAAGAAATTTATAATAGAAAGCAAGTTGAAGTTGGGCCATGGATATTGAGGATTGGCCGTGTGTGTGTGTGTGTAGGAATAATGAGTTGAGTGTGTTTAGCATGTTTATGTGTTGTTGTAATGTGTAGAAAATGAATGGAAATCATGAAAGTTGCATGGAGGGTGTGTTTGGTGTTGGCCGAATGGCCCCCTCTTTGTGTGTTGAAAAAGGGACAAATTGTCGTTAGCGTTTTAGTTGTCGTCGTTATGGATTTTATGAGGAAAAATGCAAGTTTAATGACTCAAAATAATGTTATGTTGGTTATGGGATGATTTGGAAGTTTATGTGAATTTTTTTGTAATTTTTGTATCTATGAGAGTTGCCTTGTTAATGTATGGATTATTAGTGTAATTCATGAATTTGGAAGGGAAGAATGTATATTATGTTGTTCTCGGGTTTGGGGGAGAATTCGGGTAAGTTGGAGCTTTATTTGGGTCGTTTGGAAAATTGTATGAATAGTTTGAAACGTTCTTGAATATTGTTTGAATGGTTTTGGATTAGCAATCGAGGGTATAAACGTGGAAATTAGTTTGTGTGTAAGTAGTTGAGGTGAGTTATTGGGATATTATGAATGTTGTTGAATTATGTAGACAAAGAGCCATTAATGTTAGAATGTACTTGTGAATTGATTATTGATGTTGTAGTTGGTTGTTGGTTTGGTATTGTTGTTGATATTGTGGCCGAGTTAAATTCTCGGATTTGTTGTTGTATTATTTTAGCCTAGTTGAATTCTCGGGTGTCGTATTTATAGGGAGAGGTGCTGCGAAATTTCGGTAGACAAGTACTAATTCAAGATTGAATGCCAAAAGCCTTATAGTTAACATTTGGTAAACGTGACCATTTGTAGATTTTGAGAAATCGGGACTTGAGTTTGGACAAGCGATAAGACGAATAAGGTATGTAAAGCTTCACCTTTTGTTCTCTTGGCATGTCCTAGGCATAATAGGTTTTGATACGAGCTCGGGACGACTCTACCCAGAATCCGAGCTTAGATTTGGGTCTTTTTTCATTCAATAGGAATTGAATTAGATACTTTATGTTTTGTTGGAAAAGTAGCTTAACATTGATAACTCTCACAAATGGAACAGAATTGCCCTGGACCTTCATAGGTGGCTCCATAAAGCCTAATGTCCGTAATTTTATGTACGTCACCTCGACTTGACCCGAGGTGGGCCCCAACTTCCGAGATTTTTCCACGTTAACTTAATTGACTTATTTTGAGCGCTATGCAAGCATGACTTTTGACTAAGTTCCGATTATTAAAAAGTGATCGTTTTGACTATCCTATTGAGTTCTATGATATATTTTGCCATGTACAAACGATCCCAAAGGTTTTGTCTTTGACATAATTCGTCGCGATTCCGAAAGGTATAATCTATGGCTATTGTCTCGATTTCCTTTAAATGATCTATCGTCCGGATGGTTCTTTCGAGTCTTGGCAAACATTGTATGTTTTATATTGCATATGGTTTTCTCACTACTTCTCTGCTCGTGCAAGCTTAATACGTCTTTCACCGAGTCCCGGGCCGGTATGTATTCGTGCACACGGTTTCATTGCATTATTCACCGAGTCCTCACTGTAGGGCTAGTAATGCTTATATATGTATATATGATGATATGATGATGTGATGATATGGGGATGGCGGCCAGGATGGCATGTTATATCCGGCAATTTTACGTATTTGGAAAACTTGGAGTTAACCTTGACTTGTAAGGAATAAGGTCATGTTTGGATTTTTCTTAATATGTGTATGCCGGTTATGGAAGTATGGGTGTGGAGATATCGAGCGAGGCTAAGGACAAAAATTGGAATTTTGGCTTGATTGCATGAATTACAAGAAGTGGACATGGAATAATTGGGCTTGGAATTTAAAAAAAAAAAAAAATAGAAGGGGAGAAGAGGCCCAACCGGCCATATCTTGCCCAAAAACCCATGAAAACTTGTCATGTGACTAACACGTGGTATTTAATTATATAAGAGGGCTTATTCGTCTAGAGAATTCAAGAAATCAACAAAAAAAAAAAAGTGAGAGCAAAGGCCATTCGGCCGAGTGGTATCAAGAGGAAAAAAAAAATTGCAAGTTCATCAACTTTGATCCATAAATCTCTTTTTCTTCTTGAATTCTTAACAAGTTCAAGACGCTCGTCAACGTGGTATAATTAGTTTGGCGAGAAAGCGACGTTGTGTGAAGTAGTGAAAGTTGGAAGAGAAGGTAAGGATTTCATGTTCTTTACATGTTATGAAAGATTTGTTTGTGTTGTAGTATGGAGAATTGGATAGAATTTATAAAAATATGAAGATTTCATGCTTTGGCCGTGAGCATGCATGTGTTGTGTAGGCAAGACTAATTGATTTTTATGTTATATTCTAGTTGTAGTTGTTGTGTATTTTATATTGGAAATGGAAGTTTAATGACTTTGCTTGAGTTGTGAGTGTTGAAGTGTAGCCGTGTGGTGTAGGTGAAGGGGGAGGTGAAGTGAAGTTTGTTTAGTTGTTTAGTTAGGTCGTTGTAACCTTTGTGACGTAAATAGAGGTTTAATGAATTGAGTCGCCATCGAAAATGGTTGTATGTTGTTATGGCGAATTATGTGGAATTTATATGATTTTTGTATAAATATGGAAGTAAGGTTTAAATGTGGATTATGGTTATTGTTAATGAGTTTGGAAGGAAATTAATGTAGTTTGGTGGTTTTTGGTTACATTGTAGAAGTTGGGATGGAATTATGGTTCGATGGGAATTTGGTATATTTTGTAGAATAATAAGAAATGCGCCCGAATCGTATTGGAATGGCCTTAAATTAGTAAATAAATGTGAGAACGTCGATATTGGATTGGAAGTGTGAAGTGAGATCGGAAATTAATGTGTTATGTAGAAAGAAAGATTATTTATGCTAATACGTGTTTTGTAGCGATTGTTGTGATTGTTGATATTGTTGTTGGGTTGTTGTTGGATTGTTTTGAGCCGAGTTGAATCTCGGGGATGACATATGTATGGGAAGACGCCTAATTCTTATAGACAAGTACGTCAAGAATAGGGACATCCGAGTCTCATGAATAGTAACTGGTAAAAGTGACCATTTGCAGATTTTTGACGAAACGGGATTGGAGTTTCGGCAAGCGTAAAGGGTAAGGAAGGTATGTAAAGTCTTCCCCTTCATTCTTTGGCATGTTCTAAACGTATTAGGCTCGAACGCGAGCCTTAGATATGATCATTCTTGAAACCCGAGATTGAAATTGACCCCATTTCCTTCGACGTAATTGAACTAGTTTCTTTACAAATTGTCATCAAAGTGATTTGTATGTATGCAACCTCCGCAAAATGGACTCGAATCGTCCCAAAACTATCACGAATGATTCCACAAGGGTTATGATTCATAATTTGAGTTCGCCACCTCGATTCACCCGAGGCGGGCCCATAGAATCCGAGACCTCTTACTATGGTTTTAATTGATTTATTTCTATATAATGCTTAAAGAAATCTTTTGATCATTGTACCGTTGCCGAGTGATAAATATGACGAATCCATAATATATTTTAATATGTGTTATGATCCTAGAAGTATGATTCGATGCAAGTAATCGCGCCATCCCCAAAAAGGGCACACATATATATACGAGTGTCGTCCGATTTCCTTGAAGTGATATGTCATTTGAATTGTCCCCTTTGTGAAGGAATGATTAATCTGAATATTCCGTGAGCCCTATGATACATTTGCTCCGTACGAACAATCTCAAAAAAATTCTGTTTTGACATAATCCGTCACGACATCCGAAAGGTACGAATTATGACTTATTGTTGATTTGTCGATTAAGTCTGGACTTATATGCATATGTTTCTGCATTACTCTGTTCGTGCAAGTTATGATATGTCTTTTTACTAAGCCCGGGCCAGGACATGTTCTCGTGCGCACTTCTTTGCATTATTCACCGAGTCCCTCATACTTGCGGGCCGGGACACGTTATTTGTATGATTATGATATGATGATACGGGGATGGTGGCCAGGACGGCACATGATCATTATTCACCGAGACCCGCAGTAGAGGGCCGGGACACGTTATGTATACATGATATATGATTCTGACAGATATGATTTCATATTACCGAGTCCCTTAATAAGGGCCGGGACACGTCATCTGCACACATGATACATGATTTTGTTATGCACGACTTCATTTACCGAGTCCCTTATCAGAGGGCCGGGACACGATATATGTTTGCATGACATCATATGATTTGATATGCATTATGTTTTCTGAGGTCTCGGACAAGGTATTACCTTTTATACTTGATTTTAATCATAGCCCCGTCTGTTATATTTCCGCACTCGTCCTTGGTTATGATTATACTTGTTACTTTTCCTCTTTACATACTCGGCACACTTCCGTACCCCCCTTTGTTCTTCGGGGGGTCGCTACATGCCCGCGAGTACGTACGCACCGCGTGATACGCACGCGTAGGATATCTGTTTCGTTGTTTGGAGTCGCTCCCCTGATCCGGAGCTTGCACTTTTGGTATACTTCGTCATACATTCATTCGTACATGTACTTATTCGTGCGGCGGGGGCCCCGTCCCGTCTTCGATTCCGTCATGTATGTTAGGCCCGTAGACATGTATGTGGGTTATGGCTATGTCACATGCGTGTATGTGTGTATGTGATATGTTCCGGGAGGTTCCCCCGCCACGGCAGCCTTGCCGGCTCGCCTATATATGTGCATGTGAATATGTTGGTTCTATAGGGCCTTTGTTGGTATTTCCTGCGTGCAGGTTAATTTTGGTTAGTAAGAGAAACAGAGGAAACTCTGTCCAAATTTTTCTAAATACTTGAGTTACTACTTTTGGGCTTTTGGTACGTACGGGTGCCACAATCAGGGCGCCAGTCACGGCCCTCTGGCCGGGTCGTGACATGGCATTTGATGATCTATTCACCGAGTCCCTCACTGTAGGTCGGGTACGGCATATGTATATGATTACATGATTACATGATTACTATACATGATGTTTACATGACTTTATTTACCGAGTCCCCTCCGAAGGGCCGAGCACGCCAATGTATATAATGATTTGATGATATGATATGGACTCGCATGATATATGATTCATAGGCAAGTTTTGTTTTCGCATTTCTATACTTATTTCGATATTGTCAGCCTCGGTTATGGTTCTATTTATTGTACTCTGTGTTTACATACTCGGTACATATTTTCTGCATCTTGACCCTTTCTTCGAAGTTGCGTTTCATGCCGCGCAGGTGCAGATACACGTTTGGGTGAGCCGCCAGCTTAGGATCCCTATTCAGCTATCTTGAAGAGCTCCCTTATCCGGAGCCCAAATTTTGGTACAGTCTTTCGTTACATTTATGTATATTTGTTGAGAATGCAACGGCGGGGCCCCGTCCCGTCATATGATTCTCGTTATTATTCCGTTTGAGGCCCGTAGACATAAACGTGGGTTGTGGGTAGCACTGTTCCGTTATGTTTGCGTTCTGTATATTCTCAGTCTATACATATGGTACATGTATGTATATGTGTACGCGGTGTCGTACCTTTCTGTATGTATATGTTTCTATTTTGCTTGCCGTGATCTAAGTATTAATGATGAATGGGCACGGGTGCCCAGATCGGGCACTAGTCACGGCCTACGGGACTGGGTCGTGACAAACAATCTCACGGATATAAATCTGGGCCAACTTTTAGGCAGTATGGGTAACTTGAATCAGTATGAAATGGGCAGACTTGGTCAATCTTTCAACAATGACCCATATTGAATCAAACTTACCCAAGGTCTTTGGAAGACCAACCACAAAGTCCATCGCTGTCCTCTCCCACTTCCACTCTAGAATGGGCATCCTCTGAAGTGCACCCTCAGGTCTCTAGTGCTCGTACTTCACTTGCTGGTAATACAAAGACTTTGCAATGAACTCAACAATATCACGCTTCATCCTATCCCACCAGTAGTGCTGCCTCAAGTCACGGTACATCTTGGTAGCACCAGGATGGATGGAATATCTAGAACTGTGAGCCTCCGCTAGAATCGTCTTAATCAAATCATCAACACGAGGAACACAAATACGCCCATTGATTCTCAAAACACCTTCATTATCAATCACGGCCTCCTTGGCCTCACCACGCAAGACTTCATTGTGAATCTTACTCAATCTCATATCCTCGAACTATCTGCCCTTAGTCTGCTCCAGAAATGATGATCTCGCCTCAATACAAGCTAATACTCTGCTCGAACCAGACACATCAAGCCTCATGAAACTGTTAGCCAGAGTCTGACCATCCCTGGCCAACGAACCCTCGACGCAATCAAAACCGGCCTGCAACTCACGATGCTGGGCGATTTCGCTCGGGGGCATCGCCACCACATTTGCCTTGCCAGGATGATACAAGATTGTAATATCGTAATCCTTAAGCAACTCGATCCTCTGAGTAAACACATGTTGAATACCTCGATGATCAGTAAATACCTCGCAATGGGCACCATGGAGATAGTGCCGCCAAATCTTCAACATAAAAACCACAGCTGCCAACTCCAACTCATGAGTAGGATAGTTCTTCTCATGAATCTTCAGTTGTCTGGAAGCATAAGCAATCACCTTCTTTTCCAGCACCAAAACAGCACCCAAACCAGAATGAGAAGCATCAC
The DNA here is from genome assembly GCF_029784015.1 of Lycium ferocissimum. Taxonomy (NCBI): domain Eukaryota; kingdom Viridiplantae; phylum Streptophyta; class Magnoliopsida; order Solanales; family Solanaceae; genus Lycium; species Lycium ferocissimum. The sequence goes on from NW_026720175.1 coordinate 9,299, forward strand.
AATAAACTACAAAGTCCTTGCCCTCCATGGGCAAAGATGGAATGGGAATTGTAGTCAATGAGGTCTTAAGATTTTGGAAGCTCTTCTCACACTCGTCGGACCACTGAAAAGGTACCTTCTTCCGAGTCAAACCGGTCAAATGAGAAGCAATAAAAGCAAACCCCTTCATGAACCGATGATAGTAACTAGCCAAACCCACAAAACTGTGAATCTCTGTCATGGATGTGGGCCTGGCCCAATCTCTCACTGCCTCAATTTTCTTCGGATCAACCATAATCCCTTACTTCGAAACCATGTGTCCCAAGAAGGACAGAGACGTAAGCCAAAATTCACACTTAGAGAACTTGGCGTACTTAGAGAACTTGGCATACAACTCCCTGTCTCTCAGCAGCCCAAGAACAACCCTCAAGTATTTTTTATGATCTTCCTTACTCCTCGAATAAATCAAAATATCACCGATGAACACAATCACGAAGGAATCAAAGTATGGCTTAAAAATATGGTTCATCAAATCCATAAAAGCGGCCGGGGCGTTAGTAATCCCGAAAGACATAACCAGAAACTCATAATGCCCATACCTGGTCCGCAAAGCTGTTTTAGGAATATCCTCTACCCGAATTTTCAATTGATGATAACCCGATCTCAAGTCCATTTTCAAAAATATAGAAGAACCTTAAAACTGATCAAACAAGTCATCAATACGAGGGATGGGGTATTTATTTAGGATGGTGACCTTATTTAACTGGCGGTAATCAATACACATCCGCATATTCCCATCTTTCTTTTTCACAAATAGAACAGGAGCGCCCCACGGGGAGACACTTGGACGGTTGAAACCCTTACTAAGAAGATCCTGAAGTTGTTCCTTTAATTTTCTCAACTCTGTTGGTGCCATCCGATATGGCGGGATAGATATAGGGTGGGTCCCTGGCTCTAAGTCAATGCAAAAGTCAATGTCACTGTTATACCCCGTACTTTGTACGTTGGAATATTCTAAGTTGGTTGCGACAAGTTATGGGCAAGACTTTTAATTTTCGGTTTTGTTGATTTTCTTGTTTTAATGCACAAGTTGCATATTCATCTTTTCATTGGTATGGAGTGTTAAGGGTAAATTTGGAATAAGAAAAATTTGAGGTTAAAAGTGAATTATGAAAAGTTGAACATTTCATGAGAATTTGGGGCTAGAAGTGAAATTTTAGAAACTTTATATTTCATGAAAATGGCCATATGTGGCCATGTGTGGGTGTAGGCCATAGGGCCACATGTGTAAACTTTATATCGACACAAAATATGAAAACTTAAGTCATCTTCATCATTTGACCTAGAAAAATTTAAAAAATGGAGAAAAAAAAAAATTGGCCGTAAAAAAATTAGTCCAAAAAATTTACAATCATTTGT
>NW_026720176.1:0-82152 GCF_029784015.1 Lycium ferocissimum
AACATCATATGATTCCGATATGTATAATATGTGTCCGAAAAGTAAGCATCCGAATATTCTCGTACGTTCGTAATCCGTCCGATATATATAACATCGTCTCGAGTACTCGTACGTCCGAAATTCGTCCGACATATGACCTCGTCGAACATTCCCGTACGTTCGCACTCCGTCCGACGTGCGATGTTATCGTGCACTCGTATTTTCTCGCACCTCTTCGGACATGCGATCCGTGATCGCGAACTAAGTATTTTGGTATTTTCTGGTTGACCCACTTACTTTCCGCGCGTACTCTTTTTGGCATATAAGAGATGTATGTGTGAATTGTGCTTGAAGGTAAGCGTCTGGTATTCTGAGTAATGTATTTACCTGATAGTTCTGTCTGTTTCAGTTATAATTCTGTACTTTGTGTTGCGTGCCTTACATACTCAGTACATATTCCGTACTGACCCCCTTTCTTCGGGGCTGCGTTTCATGCCGCAGTACTCCCGGAAGGAGTTGAAGTTATTATAGAAGATGTTCCAGTGGAGACGGCAAGCTCCATTTTCCTGGAGTGCTGCCGCGACAAAGTTTGTATCGTTATGATTTACGGATCATGTTAGAGACTTTGCGAGACAGCGTCGTGGGTGTTGGTTGTCGATCCAGCGGCTCCATCAGCCGATACGTCATATGTGATTGGTTTTGTTTGACTACAGAATTTATGTAATTTGAAAGCAACGAAAAGAATTATTTCTGAAAGTTATACTTTGCACTTTATCTATTTGAAAAAAAAATTTATGTGCGTAATAAGAGTCTGTGGGTTCGCTCGGCTCCGGATGTGGGGTCGGGTGCCCATCACACCCTAATAAGGTTAGGGTGTGACACTTGGCACTTACATAATACTTCATTAACCATACAATAGGCCCTATAGTAGCCTCTCAAGACATCACCAAATAAATATTAGCTCACTCATAGCGAGAACCTTTCCGAACACGACTTATATTCCACTTCCTTCAACGAACTAAAGCTCATCTATTCGTACAACTTCAAAATCTTATGGTATGCACCTTAAGCTATCTAATACCTTCCTTAATCTCATAAGGATTTCATAATCACCTTAAACTCACATTGGCCTACTTTCAAGGCAACAAATTAGAAATTTTTCGAGGTGTAACAACATGCAAGCTCAAACTAATGAATGGCGAGCCTAGTTGACCAACCTGATTGTTCAATGTAAAATGATTAGATATCATTTGAACCTTTAGTTAGGTAGGTAAAATGTATTGTGAGATTAATTTTCATGTTTTTTCTAGAAACATGTGATGTGAACGTATCTCACCTAATCCTTCCTTAAATAAGATCTTCTTGGTTAAAAAAAAAAAGAAAATTAATTTACCATTATGGTCCATTATATTTATAATTTATATTGTCTTAACATAAAATTCAAAGCAATAAAAATATTTAACTATGAACTTTTTACATATTTAACTTGATAATTTTTTATTCTTTTGTATCTAAACAACACTCAATTTATATGTGATTATTAGTAGCATTGACTATGAACAACAAGGGTTGTAGTAGAGTGGCAAGTACTCCTTCATTCTTAATCAGAACAAAGTCGTCTTTGTTATGGAGCTCTTTGCCCCCTAAGTGGAACTTCTCGACGCAAATCAGAATTTAGTCGGGCACCAATGCGGGTATCGGATACCCGGTAGAAAAAAAACATCGATTATGTTTGTGAAGATTTCAAGAAGAAGAAAAAACTTCTTTGTATTTCTTGATAATTTACATTCCATGAGAATGGTACTTATACAATAAGTCCTACGACTAAATAAGGAAAGAAAATATTGCATAATCAATTACAATCAATACAATATCATTCTAATTAATTTACTCCTATAATTATGTTAGGAAATCAATATCCATCAACACTCCCCCTCAAGTTGGTGCAAAGATGTCATACATGTCCAACTTGCAAACTAACTTGCAAACTAGTGTATGGAAAGTCCTCTTGTGGAGGCCTTTGGTAAAAATATCAGCTAACTGCTTTTCTAATGACACATGGAACAAACTCAAGACACCACTTGTAATTTTTCTTTGATGAAGCGTCGATCAACTTCTACATGCTTTGGTTGGTCATGTTGGATTGTATTATGAGCTATACTGATTGCAGCTTTGTTGTCACAATACAAGAAAAAATTAATCTCAATTTCTCTAATAGCTTTTGTAACTACAAAATTTCACAAACACTCTGGGCTATAGCTCTATATTCTGCCTCCACAATTGATCTAGCAACTACACTTTGCTACTTGCTTCTCCAAGTGATCAGGTTTCCTTCTACGAGTGTACAGTAACCGGATCTAGATCTTCTGTCACCTAGAGATCCAACCCAATCCGCGTCTGTAAAGGCTTTTATTTTGATGTTCGGCCTAAAATCGCATATATTTATTCATTGTTGCCTCACATTTTAGGACTTTTAATTGTTTTTTGAGTATTAATTATAATGAGTTGTGCTTAATATTATATTTTACTGTGTAGGAATAAAGCGGTGAAGATGAAGAAATTTGAAGTAAAATTGAATAAAACGGGAAAAGAAAAGAAAAGAAAAGAGAAAAGAATGGAAAAAAAAAGAGGGGAGACAAGAGCGGGGAACACAATTATGGCAGAATGATTAGTGCAGAATACAATTGAAATTGAATTGAAAAAAGAGAAGGAAACGTACCTGGTGTCAGTGCATCAACACGCGTCGCAGCTTTGGCGCGGGAAAATGGTTCTCTGATTCTCTGTTGGTTCCGCGTTTCACCCGCGATGCGGGTGTGATGCGAGCCCACGATTTTTCCTGGTCCGAGTTGGATTTGGTTTTTAAAAGCCCAGGCCTTTTGGTACCCTATAAATACATACTCTACACGGTTTTTACAGAACTTTGGATACTTGAAACCCTTAGTTCATAACTTTGGACCTAGAGAGAGCTTGGAGCTGCCGTGGAGGCCATAGTTACAGGGTTTTATCTTCTCTTCTCTGTAATACTTATTTTGATATTTTTATTCGGATGATTTGTTGTTTTTCCTCCATGTCTAAGTGGAGCTAAACTCTTTAGTTCTAGGGTTTTGACACAAACATGAAAGTTGACGTTTGATCATCGTTCCTATCTATTAGATTTCCATCTTTTGGGTTGCTTATTTATTCTTGTGCTTAATTGTTTGATTACTTGATCACTAATTGAACACTATCTGTGGTGCGTGAATTGAACTTGAGAAAGGGAATTCACGTACGTAATAAGAATAAATAGAGTTTGTTCGATTTAATCGTTTCGCTATTGAGGATAGAGATATACCCTTTAGCCCTACTTAGTTGAATACGGAGAAATAAATGCGTTCTTGTTACCTCTGACGACCCTAGAGATATAGGCATTATAGTAGCATCTACAGGCTTGTGAGTAGTTCGAGAGAATATCATAAAGTTACAATTAACCCGTCAACTAGTAACCCATAGGTAGAACGAGTTGAAAACTCAGCTGGATTGTTAGTGGTCATAGCCCTAGATCTATCTCTTCTCCGATAAAAATTTGCTCTTTCTTGTTTGAAGTTCATCATTTGTTTTCTTTTATTTTTAATTAGTTTACAAATATAATTTGGATTTTATTTCTTGTTTAGATAATTAGCATTAGTTTAATTTGATAAATAGTTAATTATAAGTCTCTGTGGGATTGATATCTGGACTTAAAAATCCTATATTACTTGTACGACCGCGTATACTTGCGTGTGCGTTAGGGAGCAACATATTTGGAGGTGGTCTGGAGAAAAGTAGACCTTTCCCTGGAGCAGACTTCAGATACCACAAAATGCGAAAGACATCCTGCATATGAGGATCTGGGGGATCATACATGATGGACTCACCAGGCTGACTGAATAGGATATGTCTCGTCTAGTGTGAGAGAAATAAATGAGTCTTCCAACCAACCTCTGATATCTCTCTTTATCAACTGACTCTCCAACTTTGCTTTGTAGTTTATGGTTGCTTTCGATGTGTGATTTTACTAGCTTGTAACTTGTCATACAGTTTCTTTCGAGAGGTCTAAAATATACTTTCTTTGAGAAATAAGGATTCTTATTTTTGATCTAGCAACCTCAGTTCCCAAGAAGTGTTGTAATTTTCCAAGATCCTTGATCTCAAATTCCCAGACCAACAACTTCTTCAATCAGGTTATCTCCTCCTTATCATCTCCTGTCATTACTATGTCATTAACATAAACTATGAGAAGAGTGAATTTACCTTTTTGATGTCTTATGAAGAGTGTGATCAACATTGCTTTGTTGGTAACCGAAAGAGATCATTGCTTTGCAGAATCTGTCAAACCAAACTCTAGTAGATTGCTTCAGTCCGTACAAGGCTTTCTTCAGTTTGTATACCTTTCCTTGACTATGTTTAGTATCAAAACCAGGAGGAATCTCCATATACATCTCTTCTTCTAAGCCTCCATGAAGAAATGCATTCTTCACATTGAACCATTGTAAGTCCCAATCAAGATTAGCTAGACAAGTCAAAAGAATTCTAATAATGTTCATTTTTGCAACTAAAGAAAATGTCTCTTAATAATCCACTCCATAAGTCTGAGTGAATCCCTTAGCCACCAATCTTACTTTGAATCTTTCAATTAAACCATCAACTTTATGTTCTACAATGAAGACCCATTTGCAACCAACAAACTTTTTGTCTAGTGGTGATGCGACAAGTTCCTAAGTCTTATTCTTTAACAAGGTGTAACGACCTATTTGGTCATTTTATGCTCTTTATCCTTTTCCCCCAAATTACTCTTCCTTAGTTTCATTTCAGATTTTATGACTTGTGAGGATGGGTGGCATGGTTTCTGAGGCAATCGGGTTGGTTTTGAGGTTTCTAGAGATTTCTAAGTTGAAGAAGTGAAAAAGAGTTGACCAATAGTTGACTTTTGGATAATTGCGTCCAGAATCAAATTCTGATAGTTCCGTTTGGTCCGGAATGTTATTTATGACTTACTAGGCGATCGGGTGTGATTTGAGTCTTTGGCTGAAATTATAAGTGTTAGAAGTTTTGGAGTTGAATTGGGTCAACACCGAGTCACGACGACCTCTTTTGGGAAATTCGAGTGCGCGAGTGAGTCCATAGTGTGTTTTATAATTGGAATGCATGTTTGGTTTGTGTTCATGGGTTTACGAATGAGTTTCGGGTGTCGGACCGGAAGTTTTGGGTTTTTGGCCATTTTCTGGTTTATGGTGCATTGCACCTACGAGCCATAAGACGTACCTGAGAGCTCGCCCTTGCGGGAGTTGGTTCAAAGGTGCGAGATTGGTCAGGTGGGCTTGGGGCTGCACCTGCGAGCTTGTGAGTGGAGGCGTGAAGTCGCACCTGTGGGTGTTTTACCGCACCTACGAGAAGGCGAGTCTAAGTGAGGCTCACACCTGCGAGTTTTTGTGCACAGATGTGACCTCACAGGTGCGGAAAATGCCTCGCACCTATGAGGATCGCTGATTTCAGTCCATAAATTTCTCATTTAATTTTATTTCCCCATTCATATATTTTGAGTTTTACACTTCGATTTTGGGAGATTTGAGAGGGGTTCTTTAAGATTCATTGTTGGGGTAAGGTTCTAAGCTCAATTTTAGTAGTTACTAGTGATTCCTTTCATTATTTTATCATTTTTTCCATGAATTGGGGTAGAAACTTTGGGTTTAAACCCAACGTCTTAAGAGTGTGTATTTCATGAGATTAAATGGTAAGATTTTGGCCTTTTGAACCTATCTTGTGGATTTAGACTTACTAATCAATGGGTAAACTATTTCTAAGCTAGAATTTCGAATTCAATCCGGGATTCTCGATATGAGATTAAGAGTTTTCCCATAATTTGGAGTTTTTGATAATTAATGAAATTGGAGGCTCAATTGGGGTTAGATTTCCATGAAACATAGGATTATGACTATTTAGATTGTGGCAAGCATGTTTCTTATTTAAAATTCCCGTTTTGCCCTTGTGGGTCCGGGGTCACTTTTTGGGTTGTGTTTTTGGATTCCGTTTAGAAGTATAGCAATATGGGTGTTCATGGATTAGTATTCTAATGTAAAATGCGTATTTGATAGACTTTGATCATTCTGAGGATCTCTAAAAGGGAATGGCGTTGGCTTGAGGTTTGTGGCACCTGTTCAGCTTTCGAGGTAGGTTATGGCTTACATTTTTAGACCTCGATTAGAAAACCGTATGTAATTTGTAGATATTTAAGGGGAAAGCATTATAGGCCTTCAAGCATGGTTGTGGTGATGAATCTACTGGTTTGGTATGGATGTTGTTACGTGGCTTGTTGCATGTTTTCTAATATTTGTGATTATTGATTGAATCTACCTTTGTCACTTGATATCTCATGGAAAAAGAAAGGATAATATTATCAACTTGAGTTGCGATTTCTATTCATGATATGCATATATTGATTCTATGATTTGTGATGTTGTTGAAATTGATTCCATGCATGACATGGCTTCTATTTTCATATATGACTGATCTGATGAAGAGAGAGTGATTGATAGCCTCCGAGGTCTTCGCTGGAGAGCGAGAGTGATTGATGGCCTCCGATGTCTTTGTCGGAGAGCGAGAGTGATTGATGACCTCCGAGCACTTTTCTAGAAAGCAAGACTGATTGATAGCCTCCGAGGTCTTTATTGGAGAGCGAAAGTGGTATATGGACTTCGCGGGTCCCCTATGGGTCATGGCTTTGAGGCATAGCACTTAGCATGTGTGTATGGGAGTGAAGAGTTGGCCAGAGAATTGCATTGCATTATATTACATTCATTCATCTACTCATGACTGCTTATTTGGTGATTCACATATTCTTTCTAAACTTTCACTTGAAGTATGATTTCGTGACTATACTTGAGTGCCTTATCTGCTTTACTTGTTGATTTTTATATCTTATATGTGTTATCCAATCGTTGTCGATCTATGATGCCTACAAGTACTAGTGTTGTATTCATAATACTCTTGCTGCACTTTATTGAGTGTAGAGTTGGATCCAGGTTCCAGTTCGTGACCTCGTGACTTTCCGAGGCTACTCCATCCGAGACTCCAGGGTGAGCCACTAGTCGGACCTGCAGCCCTGGATCTCTTCTCATGATTACTCTGCTTACTTCTGTTTCTACAAAAATTATTCTATTTCGATATTTTGAGACATGTATTCCAGTATTTCAGATATTGTAATAAGCATTAGAAGCTCTTGTACGAGTTAAGACCAAGTTTTGGGGTTGTAACTGTTTAAGTATTTTAGCACTTATGATATATATTTCATGCAAGACTATTTAGTATAATTTTGGCTTTTACTTCCGCATGTCTTCCGTGTAAATGAATATATGTAACGACCCGCCTGGTCGTTATTGGACCTCCCACGGCCCACGTATGAAAACCAAGTTTCTTGTTGTAAAATCAGCCCACAGGGAAGTTCTTTGTGTATATTTGTTTTATCGTGATCAAATTGGTAGGAGTTAAAATGTTGTGGGCTCGGATAGGAGAGTCTTGCCGCAATGGTCCAACACCCGCCATAGTGAGTCCGCCACAGCGGATAAGCAGACTGCTGCAACGGTCTGAGTGAACCAGACTCGATTAAAAACTTTATTACGAGATTAAATCCCATTTTCCACCAAACCTTCTCTAAGCCGTCACTTGGATGAATTTCAGTGCAGAACGCATAGAGACTTGAGCAAGACTACCTCGTCGTGGCCTCCGAATTTGGAAGCAAGGGACGAAGACTCCGTGATTGTTCGTGGCATCTGCTCGGCGTCGAGGTAGGTTATGGTTTACTTTAGTTAGATTTTGATTAGAGACTCATATATATGTGTAGAATTGACAGGAGAAAGCCTGATTCGATCTTCAGACACGACAATCAGTGGAACACTAGTTAGGTTGGCATTAATTATAGAATTATGTGGGCTTGTTGCCATTAATAGAAGTTGTCGAACCAAGTTTGTAGTTGTTAAGGGAAGGTGGTAGAGCGTGTATATCCTCTTGGGGTTGATTTAATTGAACAATGGGAGTTGTCTTACTAATGTGTTTGCTAATACAGAATCCTTTTATATCATATGCTATAGTGGTTCGTACTTAGAACATAATTGACTTCATGTTGTACTAGCTGGCGGGGCACCCTGTGTGGTAATTTGCATGTATCTTCATTAGAGTATTCATGTCGTGATTTAGCGGATATCCAATTTTTCTGATTAATGAGCAGAGTTGTACGGGGTCTTGTTGTGACTTGTGGCATGATGCCTTGTGATCTTGATATTGACATTGTTGATTGATCATACTTCATATTTACTGATAAGCTGGAAATACGTGAAATACTCATTGTGATGAGGAATATATATATATATATACGAAAAGACACATTTGACAAGGGGTGAGGATATGGCCTAGTTAAGGCTGGTGATCCGAGGTCAGTTCCGGAGCTAGTGGTACATGGACACCATAGGTCCCTTACAGGTCATGGCTATTTGGGAAAACAATACCATCTAGCATGTGTGTATGAATGTGATATTAATTCGGGTTGCATTGTATAATGCTTACTTCTATTCGTGTGATAGCGGTGATAATTGTCTTGGTTGTATTACATTGAATCATGACTTATTTTGTGATTTATACTTGATTTTGTCTATATGGTTGAGCGGTTGTGTTTATGTGTAATTTCATGGCTCTGTTGACTAATGAGGGAAGGTGATGTTGGAGTGATTCATTTAGCATGGTCCAGGTTTGAAAGTATGATTGAGATGCAGATGTGGGTTGTATTACTTTTACCTAGCTTATTTGTAATTGATAAGTGACTTTTGGCTACTGTCGGATGTGGGTTGTCGTACTGTTGTGTCTAACTGTTAAATTATGAGTATATTAAAGTAAGGAGGAAAAAGGTAAGAATTAGTGGTCCCCGTGAGTGTCGGTTGATAGGGAGGTGGAGGTTTGTCCTTTATAACTTGCTGTGGTTTAATTGGTAGGAGTCCTCTTGGATATAATTGGTTGTTGTCTGTTGGCCTTACTTTCTAGTATTGCGTTGACGTGGGAATGGGATATAAGCATGCTATGCCAAAATTGTGTAAGTATGGGTAGGATTTAAAAAGGTGTTACGACTGTACCTATCTGTTTATTCTGATTGATTTTATATCGTGTTGCGTGAACTAATCTTAGTCGGCCTATGATGCTTACCAGTACGTGTGGTGTACTGATACTACTCTTGCTACATCCTTTTCGGGTGTAGATGTGTGTCAGGTTATTGCTTGAAGGTTTCACTTAGTTGCAGTGGCGGAGATCTTCCTACAGCTTCTGTGCATCTCGTTCCAAGGCAAAAGCTGTGTCGTTTTATTTTAAATTTATTCCTCTGGGTTGTAGAAGCTCTTGTATACGTCTAGACTAGGTTCCGGGAAATTGTAAGTTTGAATTTTATGAAGAGTGTCATTTATGTTTTCTCATTTAATGTTTATGATTATCAGTTATTGAACGAAAAAATTAATGATTTTCAATAATAGGTGGTTGGTGAGGGTTCGCCTACTAGGAGGTAATTAGGTAGGTGCCCGCACGATCCGTAATTTGGGTCGTGACAATATAGCTTATGGGGATGGCTTTCCTACCTGGGGAAAGCATAGGTGCCATCATGACCCGTGAAACGGGTCGTGACACATGGCCTTCATTTCTTTAATCATAGCTTGTTTCCATTTTGAATCCGCAAAAGCTTTGCTCTAATTTTGGGGAATAGATACAGAAGAAATAGACAAGGCAAAGGCTCTATAGGAGGGGGACAAAGAATTATTGGAGACAAAGTTAGATTAAGGGGTGTTTGGTTCAAGATCTGACACCCTTTTTATGAGCAATAGGCAAATCTAGCTCGTTAGGAAATGTAGATAACTCACCAAAAGATGAAGGTTCGGCTTCGGCAGATTGCATGATGGATTCTTCTGCTTTATTTCTCCTTGAGTAAGTTGTCAAATCAGGCATATCCAAATGATAAACAATCTCCCCTTGAATTCTTTCTCCAATTTCACTTTCCCTTGTTTCAACACTAGAACTATGAAAAACCATGTCTTCTTCCTCATAATTCTCCCCCTGAAGAAGTGACGGTGTAATACTGAAATAGGGTTCAAATTCTCGAAAGGTAACATCCATGTTGACAAAGGATTTTCTAGAAAGAGGATGATAGCATTTTTATCATTTCTGTGTTGGAGAATACCCAATAAAGACACATTTAAGAGCTCTATGATCAAGTTTCCCTGAGTTCCTAGTGTGAACAAAGCAAATACACCCAAATACTTTTGGAGGAACAATATATTCATTGTTACCTTTTAAAGCTTCCAAGACACTCTGAAAATCAAGGGGTTTAAGACACATTCTATTGATAAGATAGGCAGCTACTAGAACAACATCCCCTATTATGTTTTTGGTAAATGCATGGTAAACAAAAGGGATCTTGCCACTTATAACAAGTGTCTATTTTTCCTTTCAGCAACCCTATTTTGTGCACTAGTATAAGGACAACTAGTTTGATGGACTATCCCATAAGACTCCAAATAAGCTCCAAATTTTTTATCCATGTATTTTGTGTCATTACTAGTTCGAAAAATCTTTATCTTGGCTTCAAACGGAGTATAAGTCATTTTATGAAAGGACTGAAAACAGGAGAATACTTCACTTTTGGCCTTTAACAACTACACCCATGTCATCCTTATGCAACAATCAATAAAAGTAACAAACCATCGACTACCAGACAAAGAAAGTGTTTGAGTAAGACCCCATACATCAGAGTGAATAGTCAAAAATAGAATTGTACTTTTATTATTACTCAAAGTATAAGAGTTTTTAGTATGCTTGGCATATTTACAAGAATCACAAAACAGATATTCCAATCCGGTTCTAGAAAACAAACTAGGATATAACTTCCTTAAAGTAAAAAAATAATAGGTTCTCCCACCATCTATGCCACTGCATTTATTCTTGGTTGCCATCCTTATTTCTTCGCAAATTGGTTGGTCGACCAGAGTCTCGAGTTCCGTCAATCATGTATAAGCCATCATGCAATCTACCACTACCAATCTTCTTCTCTATTTGAAGGTCCCCGAAAAACACTATGATTAGGAAAGAACTTGACATTACAATTTAGTTCTTTGGTGATTGAGCTAATAGATAACAGGTTAATAGGAATCTCAGGAACATGAAGAATGGATGATAATGTAATATTAGGAGTACAAACAACTGAACCTGTTCCAGAGACAGGGGTTAGGGAGCCATTGGCTATTCTGACATAATCCCTTGTGGGACTAGGAGAGTAGTTTTGAAAGCCTTTAGAAGAGCCTGCCATGTGGCTATTCGCACTAGAATCAATAATTCAAGAATTAAACTGAGCATTAAAAGCAATACCTGACTGTACATAATTAGATCTGGCAACATTAGAAGAGTAAAGTTTGTTCAGAAGATGGTGAAGATGTTGAACTTCATCCGAGAACAGTCTCTCTAGGTGTCTCTTGATGCCTCTACATTTTCTGCAATATTAGCCTGACCCCTTGATGGACCTGCACGCTCTCCACGACTTCTAGTCGGTCTATCATGTACTTTTCAACATGTCTCTCTTGTATGCTTTTATCTACCACAATAATCACAATGCATGTGATCTTTATCAGAAGAAGTTATTTCTTTTGGTTGCTCATGAGACACAACTAACCCAAACTTCTCGGGTGCAGAATAAAGAATGACCCCTTGTCAGCCCTTCCTATTGAACAAAGGAATATGCATCCTCAAGAGAAGGAAAAGGAATCTTATCGAGTACTTGACCCTGCTATGATCATACTCTTGGTTCAAGCCGGCCAAAAAATCATAGAATCCTTCCTTTTCAACCAGTTGTTAGAAGAGAACTTCATCGTCAGTACACTTTTCTTGGAGATCCTGATAGTATTCAATCCCTTATCATAACCCACTTAGCTTAGAATAATAGTCGGTGATAGTATACTCACCTTGCTTAGTGGCATAAATTTTGTCTCGAATCTACAAAAATTAGGCATCATTTCCCTTGCGAGAGTAAGTGCGCCTAGTTGAATTCCAAATCTTTTCAGTAGCATCAAGCAATAAATATTGCTTATGTCACGACCCAATTTCACTAAGTCGTGCGGGCACCTACTTTTCCCACCTTGGTAGGCGAACTCTTATACCAACAATCATAAACATAAGTAAAGCGGAAGAAAATAGAAATAATGTAAGTCTCACAATAATAATATAAAGTGCGGAAAGTAGTGAAATACAACCCCAGTATCGTGGTCTAGTCATACAAGAGCTCTACTAAACTATAAGTCTGAATAATACATAAAAGTCTCAATTCATGTCACACATCAATAAAAATGAGTCTTTGGACAGCGAACGTTATCATGCTCACCCTGAATGGACTCAACAACAAACTCGAAAATCAACCACGAGGAGATGAAGCGAAACCGGCAAGTACTCTGCATCCATAAAAGAATGCAGCAAGTATAAGTCAGTACAAACAACAAGTACTAGTAGGTATCATAGGCCGACTAAGACTAGCTAACGTATATGAAGACAATAAAAGTAAGAATAACACGTAAACAGTAAAGTACAAGTCATTACTAGACAAGTATCCACAATGCCGATCACAACCTATGTTATAGCATCGAAGCCCAAATGTTCCAAGATTTAGAATAATCAGCAAGACCAAACTATAACTGTCACGACACAATTTCACTAAGTCGTGCGGGCACCTACCTTTTCCACCACGGTAGGCGAACCCTTAGCTCAACATTCATAAAAAAATTAAGATAGCGGAAGAAAGTAAAATAACGTAAGTCTCACAATATAATATAAAATAAGTGCAGAAGTAAATGAAATTCCCCCAGTATCTGGTCTAGTCATACAAGAGCATCTAACTAAATACTACAAGTCTGAAAAATAATAAAACATAAATAATCTCAAAATCATGTCTCAGAATGGAAAGCAAGACATAGTAAAAGGAAGAATCTTCGAGCAGCGAACGTCTTCATGCTCACCCTGAAGAGACTCGAGTAATCCTCGAATATCAGCCACGAGGAGTAGAAGTGGATCCCACCTGGTACTCTGGATTCATAAAAGAATGCAGCAACTGCAGATCAGTACAAACAACAAGTACTGGTATGTATCATAGGCCGACTAAGACTAGCTAATTTATATAAAGACAACAAGCAAGATAAACACATAAACCAACAAGTACAAGTCAACACGAATCCATATCCACGGTACAAGTCATCACCTATGTTATAGCATCTAAACTCAACTGTGCTAAGTCTTAGTATAATCAATCCGAACCAGTATATCACAATCATATCACAATAAGTCATCACATATGTTATAGCATCTAAGCCCAACTGTGCCAAGTCTCAGTATAATCATTCCGAACCAGTATATCACCATCATATCATAACCATATCACAGGAAACCAAAAGGTACAATGTAATGAAATAATGTATGTATGATGAATGCAATGCATACGCACCGTACACATGTACTCCGAAAATGGAACATCAAATCTCGACAGCATAATCCATGGGGGACCTGCGAAGTCCATGTACCACTTGCTCCGAAAAATGACCTCGGATCATGAGCACTCTCTCGATCCCGATAAGAGACCGTAGGCATCGTACACTCATTCATTTTGACAAGATACCTCGGGCAACGTACACTCATTCTGCTCTGATAAATGACCTCGAATCACAGACTCTCATCTTTCTTTTAAGCTCTCCGGCAGAGACCTCGGAGGCTACACTCTCATTTATCATCATCAGTACCATAACCATGCAATATCATTGTATCATGAATATGAGTATGAATACGATGCAATGTAATATCAACAACTAATTCAATCCCAAACAGTACCACACAGGGCATACAAGTAATATCAATAATAAGGCTACACAATAAGCCACAATGAAATCACAATCTCATCTCAATATCAAAAACAAAGTACCGCAATATCGTAGTCATGATATATCACTAGTCACAAATGCCCAATGTCTCAATGTGACAACGAGCCAATAAGTAAATAGATCAAGATAATTTAACAACACAGCGGGGTGGCAAGCCTCCAAAATATCCAATCCAAGAAAATATCCAACCCAACTTCATACCCGAAGGTTTACATGCATTCTTTGACAATATCATCTAAACATCTGCTTGGCTAATCGAAGTCTCACCATAAGGTAAACTCTAACCTACTTGGAGAGTTGAGTAGCAAAGTCTCCAATAGTCAAACCTTAGTCTTTCCTTTCCTTCGAGCCTTGAGATAATGGAAGTCTAATCATATCCGAATCATGAAATTAGAATCAAGAAGAAACATCATTCAAACCTTACTTTTATTCAAGACCCAAATCCCAACATATGGAATGGGGTTTATGAACTAGAAAGATGGAATAATGAATCTCTAGGTCTCAACACGAAATTAATGTTCTAGGTGATTAATTCCCATCAATCATAAGCTAGGAGAGCTAACAAATCACTTAAATTGCATTCTAGGCAAAACCAAATTGGGGTATAAACCTTAACAACTAATTCCATAAATTAGC
The DNA here is from genome assembly GCF_029784015.1 of Lycium ferocissimum. NCBI lineage: Eukaryota > Viridiplantae > Streptophyta > Magnoliopsida > Solanales > Solanaceae > Lycium > Lycium ferocissimum. The sequence goes on from NW_026720176.1 coordinate 14,568, forward strand.
CTCTAATTAGGAAGGAATCATGCAATAATAGATTCTAATTATCAATTCCATGCTTAATGAAGCTAGCCCAATCAATAAATCAAGATTTAATAACCTCGCATGAAGAACCCACAAAACCCTCTTTCAATCCACCATTTATTAAGAAAGTTAGCATGATTAATGGATTCCTAAGGTTATTAGTGGAATATGGAATAGCAATGAAGATGGAAGGATTTACCACAATGATTTTCCCCGAAGAAATGCCTTGAAATGCCTTGAAATTCTCCCAATAGCTCTATTTTCGGAATGGTAATAAATGACGAACTTAGGGCTTTTAACACTCATTTAATAAATCTAACTGCCCGTCAGCCGCTTCTGTGCCCCTTCAGCGCTTCAGTGGCACGGCTTCTGCGGTCCCGTTACCGCTTCATCAGTCATGCCAAATCGTTCCAGACCGCAATAACGGCAGGGTCACTATTAAAGCGGTACCACTGCTGCGGTCCTTTGCCGCCTTAGTGGGCACCAGACACCAGAATCTCCCAAGTTTCCACTAATTACACCCGAATCCCGACTATCACCCGAGGTTATCTGCTCACATACCATATATGCAGACATACATAAAAACATGTTATGAACGCACTCGTGGCCTCGAAATTCCTAATGGAGGTCTCGTTGACCGCGTTAACTCCCGATATCTCAAATCCAACTTCCCCACCCAAGTCTCAAAATGCACTCGAGTGCATTGGGAACTGAACAGAATATACACTTAAATTTTAAAAGACCATCCGAACCTCTCGGAATTGACGAATTCCCATAAAAGGTCCGTTTACCAAAAATTCAACTTATTTTTGCTTTATGCCCAAGTTTCCCACAAAGTCACCCAAATCATATTCAAATTTGAGCTAAAAAAGTGTGGGGAGGGGTCAAAAGTTTTGAAAAGACTATAACGACCAGACGAGTCGTTACATTCGGTACCAATTAAACCATCATTCGTTCTCGAGCGACGAAGGGAAAAGAATGGAAAAGTACCTGAATCGGCAAACAACTGAGGATATAGGCTATGCATGTCAGATTAAGTCTCCCAAGTGGCCTCCTCAATAGGACGATGCTTCTATTGCACCTTCACAGAAGCTATTTCTTTAGACCTCAACTTTCGAACCTGCCTATCCAAAATCGCAATAGGCTTTTCCTCGTAAGTCAAATTCTTATCAAGCAATACCGAGTCCCAATGAATAATATAAGTACTATCGGCATGATAGTTCTTCAGCATAGACATATGAAAAACTGGATGAACGCCTACCAAGGCAGGTGGCAAGGCTAACTCATAAGGCGCCGTGTCAATACTCGAGTGATAACTGTTGTTATACGCAAACTCTGCCAATGGCAAGTACTGATTCCAATGACCACCAAAGTCTATGACACAAGCCCTCAATATATCCTCGAGCACCTGAATTGTCCGCTCGGACTGCCCTTCGGTCTGGGGGTGGAAAGCTGTACTAAGATCCACTCGGGTACCCACTTCATCATGGAAAACTCTCCAGAAATGGGAAGTGAAGATAGTACCCCCATCAGATATGATAGAAATGGGAACCCCTTGCAATCTTATAATATCACTATTGTACAACTTGGTTAACTTCTCCGCAGAATAAGAAACCTGAACTGGAATGAAATAAGCGGGCTTGTCAACTGATCAACTATCACCCAAATCGAATCAAACTTATCCGGGGTCTTCGGAAGACCCACAATGAAATCCATAGTGATCCTCTCCTACTTTCACTCAGGAATGGGCATCCTCTGAAGTATACCACCGGATCGCTGGTGCTCATACTTAACTTGCTGATAATTGCCACACTTAACAACAAAATTTGCTACATCTCTCTTCATGCGGCGCCACCTATAATGCTGCCTCAAATCATAATACATCTTAGTCGCCCCCGGATGAATGAAATATCGAGAGCTATAGGCCTCAGTCAAAATCCAATGAATCAAGTCACCAACACGAGGAACGCACACGCGCCCCTTTATCCTCAAAGTACCCTCAGAATCAATCACGGCCTCTTTGGCCTTACCTCTCAGAACACTATCTTGAATCTTGTTCAACTGAGCATCCTCAAACTGATGAGTCCTGATCTGATCTAACAAGGACGATCTCGCCTCCACCCAAGCTAAGACTCTCCTGAAGCTGAAATATCAAGACGAACGAAACTGTTGGCCAGAGTCTGAACCTCCATGGCCAACGAAAGCTCGAAAACAATCAAACAGGATAAAATCCCCATACTTATGGCCTTGTGACTCAAGGCATCATCAACAACATTGGCTTTTCCTGGATGATAAAGAAGATAGATGTCATAGTCATTCAGGAGCTCCATCCATCAGTCTTTGCCTAAAATTAAGATCTCTCTAGGAAAACACGTGCTGAAGGCTACAGTGATAGGTGAAAACCTCACACTAGACACCATACAAGTAATGCCTCCAGATTTTCAAAGCGAAGACTACATCTAACAATTACAAATCATGGGTAGAGTAATTCCTCTCATGGATTTTCAACTGACGGGAAGCATAGGCTATGACTCTACCCTTCTACATTAACATTGCACCCAAACCCACACGGGATGCATCACAATAGACTGAGACATACTTACCCTCAACGGGCAATGCTAGAATCGGGGCTGAAGTCAAAAAGGTCTTGAGCTGTTGAAAGCTCTCCTCACAGTCATCAGACCACTGGAAGGGAACATCGTTCTGAGTTAATCTGGTCAATGACAAAGCAATAAAAGAGAAACCCTTCATAAATTGACGGTAGTAACTGGCCAAACTGTTACACCTCGCACTTTCAGAGCATGAGAATGCCATATACTTCACCGTGTTAATGGTTTATCGGAGACGTCCCATGAAGTTTTGAAAGGTACAAGCCATGGAAAGTACATAACAATGAAGTAAAAGAAGAATTACGATCTCGTAAGTTGTAACCGGGAAGGACAAACTTGGAACCAAAGGACATGACCATTTTCAAGTATGATTAATGATGAATATCATGTATGGAGAGTTATGGAAGATTTCGAGACCAAGCAAATAGAAGAAAATAAGTTTGTCGAAAAATTGAAAAAAGTTGGCAGAATTTTGGATAGAATTTTGGGTCAACTTTAGAGGGGTATATCTCCGAGCATAGTAGGAGTTTTAAGGAGTTTCAAAAGCCTAAAATGAAGTTCGTGGAGTTTAGTTTCCAACTCAAGAAACTGTTCATCCATACGACATCAGAGTAGAGAATTATGGATATTACAAGTTAGGCTGACAGAGCAGAAATGCATGCTACAGTAACCGACATGCTACAGTAGTCACGCTGCTACAGTAACTGCTATAGTACCGAACTGACTTTGGAACCTTATAAAAGGGGTTTTACCTCTCATTTTTCATTCAAAAACACCTCTCAAAATATCCAAAACTCTCTAGAAAATTCTCCCAACATTTCTTCCACAAAATCTTAACGCAAATTATGTGAAATCTCCGGATTTAGGTCCGAACAGTGTATAGTTGTGATTATAAAATCGTATTGTGATGAAACGTGGCTTGGATTCAAGGTGAATATTGTGGAGATTGCGGTTCTATTGGAAGTGAGGTATGAACCTTCCCTTATAAATATTGATTTAAGCTTATTTACGGAAGAAAAGTTATTAAATGATCATATAATGAATTTATGGGTTGAGAAATTGGATAAAACATCATGTGGGATGTTTATGGAGTAGATTGGTATTGATAATATTATTGTTGATATTGATATTGTTGTTGTTGTTGTTGGTTCTTTGGATTGTGATTTCGGGCTAGGCATATAAATAGGGGAGATGCTGCCTGAATTTCGGCAGATTCTAAAAGGATTTTAATTAAAGGCTTGAGACAAGCATGTGACGATAAGCCTAACAATAGTATGAATTCTCTTAAATGTAGATTTACGAGCTTGAGAGGACAAGCACTACGTTATTAAGGTTAAGGCGACCGAAAAGGTATGTTAAGGCTGTTCCTTCTTTTTATTGGCATGATTCCCCTTTGTTGAGGCATCTTTGACTATCCGCACAAACATGTGCTACTCATGAAGATTATACTTGGGTTACCATAACCCTATTATAGTACTTCTCTCTAGTTAAGAGCTAGCATAAGAACAATTGAGTTATATAAAATAATTCACTGTCAGGAGGTGTAACTAGCATATATGTTACTTATAGGCTATCATGTTACCTTCAAATTATCATTATATGTTTGTATATGCCTGGCCTATGAGCCATGGAGTTGTTGCCTGGCATATAGAATTATGTTATCTCGCCTCAGATGAGAGGCAACCCAGGTAGAGTACCTCCAGATGCTTTCTTGAGATATCCAGAGTACAGTTCGTTATTTTATTTCGGTTGTTATCTTGCCTTACATACTCGGTACATTGTTTCATACTGACGTCCCTTTTGCTTGGGGGTGCTACGTTCATGCCCGCAGGTTCAGGTAGTCGGATAAACGATCCATCTGAGTAGGCCTCCCACTCAGCCGGAGTTAGTGCGCTCCACTTGGTCCGGAGTTGCAGTCCCCTCGTGGTATGCTATTTTGACATGTATATATGAATATGACGGGGCCATGTCCTGCACTTTCTACAGTTCGTGTTTCCTAGAGGTCTGTAGATAGTTGTATGTTGTTGGAGATGTTATGTAGCCTTGACAGCTCTCATTTTGTCGTACAACATACACGGCAGCCTCGTCGGCTTGTTCAGTTGTGTATTTATATTTTGGGTGTGTGCCCAGTTCAGACGAGATGGTCAGTATATATATATCCAGATTACAACCTCGCCGGCTTGTTGGTATTGTTGTCTGCAGGTAGGCCTTATTGATTTAAGTTGGGGGTTACTCCCAGAGTTGTAGATTTAGAGCGGTTCGCTAGGGCCTAGGCTGGCATCGACTGCCGGTCACACCATTCCAGATTTGGGGCGTGACACAAACCCACGAAACTATGGATCTCAGTCACAGTTGTGGGCCTCGCCCAATCTTTCATAGCCTCAATCATCTAAGGATTCACTATGATCCCGTCCTTAGACACAACGTGTCCTAAGAACGCCACAGACTCCAACCAAAACTCGCACTTCAAAAACTTAGCAAACAAATTCTTCTTCTTCAACAACCCAAGTACAATGCGAAGATGGCTCTCATGCTCCTCTCTACTCTTGGAATACACCAAGATATCATCAATAAACACAATCACAAAGGAGTTAAGGAATGGTCTAAAGATGCCATTCATCAAAGTCATGAATGCAGCTGGGGCATTGGTAAGCCTAAATGACATCATCAGAAACTCATAATGCCCATATCTAATCCGAAAAGCTATGTTCGAAATATCCTCAGCCCTGATCTTCAGCTGATGGTAGCCTGAACGCAAGTCAATCTTCAAGAACACTGAAGCACCCTGAAGCAGGTCAAATAAATCATCAATACGAGGCATAGGGCACTTGTTTCGAATCGTAACCTTGTTCAGCTGGTGATAATCGATGCACATCCTCATAGATTCATCTTTCTTCTTCACAAACAACACATGAGCACTCCAAGGGGAGACACTCAGTCTAATAAACCCCTTACTCAATAAATTCTGCAACTGCTCCTTACGCTTTCTCAACTAGGCGGGTGCCATCCGAGATGGCTGAATAGAAATAGGGCGGGTTTCCGGATCCAAGTCAATACCAAAGTCAATATCGCGATCAAGTGGCATACCCGGCAGATCGGTCGGGAATACTTCCACGAACTCGCTCACAATAGGAATGGACTCAAGGGGTGGAGATACAACAGTAGTGTCACGCACATGAGCCAGATAAGCTAAATACCCCTCCACTAAAGTCTAGGAATGCCCGACATGGCTAAGGTGACTGTCTTGGCATGACAGTCCAAGGTGGTATGATAAGGAGAAAGCCTGGTCATACCCAATATAATATTGAAATCCACCATATCAAGTATCATCAAGTCTAACCACGTGTCATAACCTATAAAAGTAACCAAGCATGACCGATAGACTCGATCAACCACAATAGAATCTCCTAATGGAGTAGACACATGAATAGGTACTGCTATGTTGTCAAAAGTCAAGTCCCAACCAACAGCATGATACATAGACACATACGAATAAGTGGATCCTGGATCAAATAATACAGACGCTGCTCTATGTCGGACAGAAACGATACCTGAAATAACAGCATCTGAGGCCTCCGCCTCGAATCTACCTGGGAACGAATATCAATGGGTCCTACCATGACCAGACTGTGATCCACCTCTCAAACTCTGGGACCCACCTATACTGACTTGGGACTTACCCCTAGAAATATGTGGACCATCGTGGCCTGACTGAGCGCCACTTCTGAAAAAAGCACTACCTCAGCTATCTGAAGCTACCGGGGTCCTCTGGGGTTGATAACCCTGCCTAGGTCACTAAAAATCTCGAGAAAAATGACTAAGCGCTCCATACGTAAAATAAGCCTTAGGAGGCAGAGTTTGATGAACTAAAATTGAAGACCTAGCTGGAACAACTCTGTCTACTGGTCGAGAATATGAGCTCTCAGAAGCTCTCTGCCTGGATGGCCTACTAGAAGAAACCTGCAAGGCTGACTGCACAGGGCGGCCAGAATAGGACTGATACTACCTAGAAGAATGTCCGCCGTCCCTCGAGCTGGAACCACTATAACCCCCAAACTGTCTCTGCCTCTTCTCACTAACCCCTCTAAATGCGCGGCCTTAGCAGCCTGGACTAAGAAAGCATGCTTAACAATGAACTGGAAGGACACATCCATGGCCTCAAGCTGAAGGCATGGGATCTGAAGAGCAGTAGAGAGTCCACCAACAAATCGTCAAATCCTATCGGGCTCAGTAGGAATCAGGGGTGCTAAATAACGGGCCAAATGCACATAGTGAGTCACATAAGCATCAACGGACAATCTCCTCTACTGCAAGTGGAGGAACTCATCTCTACGTGCCTCTCTCAAAGCCCGGGATACATACTTATTAAGGAATGCCCGATAAAACTGTGTCCAAGTAAGCAGAGGAGAACCTTCTTGTCTACAAGAAACGAAGTACCTCTACAAGGTCTTCGCATCTCCATGAAAATAGTATGACACATAATCGATCCCGTGGGTCTCAAAAATCCCCATCCTGTGCAATAACTCGTATATGTCTAATATAAATTCATATGCATCCTCCCCAGAAGTACCAGCGAATCTCGGCGGCTCCATCTTCCTGAATATCCCTACAATCTCCTGGTCGGTCAAGGTCATAATAGGGCCTGCCATGGGTCTAAGGTCATCTCTCGGTGCTGGCACTGCATCCATCCCTGGAGCTACAGCCGCAGCAGAATGCGCCGCATGGGTTTGTCTCTACTTGGGGGTCTGTGCCTCACCTCTAGTCTGTGATCCTTTACCCGGAGAAGTAATACCAGCGGTAGCCTACTAGGCATCCAAATGGAGTAGAATATGAGCCATAGTATCCTGCATCATCTGCCCTGAAGTGGCCTCGGGGTGTGCCCGTACTGGAGCCACATCACCCCCGACGGTCGGGTCTCGAACCTGATGAAGCTCAGGCTCTGGAGACGGAGATCTCGCATGCCGCTGCCCTACTGTAGGAGCCCTTCCCCTGGTTGGTGTAGTCCTGCGGCCTCTAGCTCGACCGCATCATCTAACTGTTGCTCGTCCCCTGGTGCCAGCCGCAGCTGCGGGCTCAGACACATGATCTCGGCTATCGAGGCTCGAGTCCTCACTATCTGTGAGAGAAGAGATAAGAATCAGATCCAATTCAATTGTTCCAGATACCAATTAGAATAAAGCATCACGAAAGACTGAAAGAACCTAAATATCCTATACCTTCTCGCAGATAAGTACATAGCTTATTGTGCCGATCCATGAGACTCTACTAGACCCGCTCTTGTATTATATACCGGGTAACCTAGGGCTCTGATACCAACTTGTCACGATCCAATTTCAATAAGTCGTGCGGGTACTTACCTTTTCTACCTCGGTAGGTGAACCCTTAACTCAACATTCACAAAAAATGTAAGATAGCGGGAGAAGGTAAAATAACGTAAGTCTCACAATATAATATAAAATAAGTGCGGAAGTAAATGAAATCCACCCCAGTATCTGGTCTGGTCATACAAGAGCATCTAACTAAATACTACAAGTCTGAATAATAATAATAATACATAAATAGTCTCAAAATTATGTCTCAGAATGGAAAGCAAGACATAATAAAAGGAAGCGACTTTGGGCAGCGAACGTCCTCATGCTCACCTTGAAGAGACTCGAATCAACAATCCTCGAATATCAGCCACGAGAAGTAGAAGTGGATCCCACCTGATACTCTGCATTTATAAAAGAATGCAGCAAGTGCAGGTTAGTACAAAAAACAAGTATTGGTAGGAATCATCAGCCGACTAAGACTAGCTAACGTATATAAAGAAAACAAAGCAAGATAAACATATAAACCAACAAGTACAAGTCAACACAAATTCATATCCATAGAACAAGTCATCACCTATGTTATAGCATCAAAGCCTAACTGTGGCAAGTCTCAGTAATCAATTCGAATCAGTATATCACGATAGTATCACAACAAATCACCAGAAACCAGAAAGCACAATGCAATGCAAAAATGTATGCATGATGAATGCAATGTGTATGCGCCGTACACATCTACTCCGACAATGGAACATCAAATCTCAGCAGCACAACCTATGGGGGATCTACAAAGTCCACGCACCACTTGCTCCAAAAAATGACCTCGGATCACAAGTACTCTCTCTTTCCTGGAAAGAGACCTTCGGCATCATAAACTCATGTGTTCCTAGCAAGAAGTCGGGGCAACGTACACTTATTCCGCTTCTATAAATGACCTCGGATCACAGACTTTTATGCTCTCTAGCAGAGACCTCGGAGGCTACGCTCTCATTTATCATCATCGATACGATAACCATGCAATATCAATGTATCATGAAAATGAGTATGAATAAGATGCAATGTAATATCAACAACCAATTCAATCCCAAACAGTACCACACAGGGCACACAAGCAATAACAATAATAAGGCTACACAATAAGCCACAATGAAATCATAATCTCATCTCAATATCAATCAAGTAAAGTACCACAATATCATAGTCATGATATATCACTAGTCACAATTGCCTAATGTCTCAGCGTGGCAACGAGCCAATAAGTAGATCAAGATAAGTCAACAACACAATGGTGGCTAGCCCCCAAATCATACAACGAGGCCCAACCTATAACAATAGCCAACCTAACTTCATACTCGAAGGTTTACAAGCATTCTCCAACAATATCATCTAAACATAAGCTTGGCTAATGGAAGTCTCACCATAAGGTAAGCCGTAACCTACCTGGAGATCCGAGCAGTAAAGTCTCCAATAGTCAAACCTTAGTCTTTCCTTTCCTTTGAGCCTCGAGATAATGGAAGTCTAATCATATCCGAATCATGAAATTAGAATCAGGAAGAAACATCATTCAAACCTTACTTTTAGACACAAAGACTAAGCGGAAATTTGAACATAAGGAATGGGGTTTATGAACTAGAAAGATGGAATAATGAATCTATAGGTCTCAACATCAAATTAATGTTCTAGGCGATCAATTCCCATCAATCATAAGCTAGGAGAACTAACAAATCACTTAAATTCGGATTCTATGGAATAACAATGAAGATGGAAGGACTTACCACAAATATTTTTTCCCTAAGAAATGCCTTGAAATTCTCCCAATAGCTCTATTTTTGGAATGGTAATGAATGAAGGACTTGGGGCTTTTAACACTCATTTCATGAATCTAACTGCCCGTCACCCGCTTCCACGCCCACTTTATCGCTTCAGCGATCCTGTCCAAAATTACATATGCCGCTATAGCTTTAGGGTAACCACTAAAGCGGTACCGCTGCCGCGGTCCTGGTGCCACCATAGCGGGCACCAAACACCAGAATTCCCAAGTTTCACAAATTGCACCCGAAATCCTGACTATCACCCGAGACCATCTGCTCACATACCATATATGCATGAATATATAAAATCATGTTACGAACACACTCGTGGCCTCAGAATTTCTAACGGAGGTCTCGTTGACCGAGTCAACCCCCGATACCTCAAAACCAACTTTCCAACCCAAGTCCTAAAATGCACCCCGAGTGCATTGGGAATCAAACCGAATATACGCACAAGTTCTAAAAGACCATCCAGACCTCTCGAAATTGACGGTATCCCAAAAAATGTCTGTTTACCCAAAAGTCAACTTGAGTCAACTCTTTTTCGCCTTAAGCTCAAATTTCCCATAAAGTCACCCAAATCATATCCAAAGACCTCGGGAAGTGTGTCAATGGTCCCCTCGGATCAAACGTAAGCTAAACAAGCTTGGGGAAGGGTCAAAAGTACCAAAAAGACTATAACGACCAAACGGGTCGTTACAAAGCTACTGACTATTATATTGCTCCGGATGACTGGATACACGCTAGTTCAGCATGGAGAGGGGATGAAAAGTTTTTTAATAAGGTTAAGAAATTTCTTACAAAAGAACAGTGGTAATTTTGAAGGGACGTTCTTTTGGAAAATTTACGGAGAAATGAAATTGTCAGGTATTTTATTGAATTGTATGTTGTTGTCGGAAGTTCGCACTTCGGAGCCCAATGAAATGCATCTTAATATACAAGGTACAATAGTGAAATTTACATAGGAAGCATTTAAGAGAGTCAATGGGTTATCAATTACTAATCCTCCTAGGTCTTTCTATGAAAAATTAAACACAACCAATGGCAGTTATCTATTGAGAAGGTATTTTCAAATTGAAGATGGTCAAAGAATTTGGAAATGAGTCAGTTAAGGACGTTGATGAATACTCCTAATATAAAATTTGATAAAGACCTAGATGCGGTGATTCTAGTAGAGGTATATATTCTAGGTCGTGTATTATTGGGGGGTAGGCTTGATAAGATTGTGACGTGGCAACATATTGTTTATATAGAGGATATTGAATTGTTTGAGCAGTTTAATTGGGGGTCTTTGTGTTATGGTGAGCTTATGAGATGTTTCAGAATTATTTATGTGCGAGGGACGATGAAGCACAAGATAGATTATGTTGTTGTTGGTTTTGTTAATTCGTTTGTGGTTTGGGTTTAGTCTAGGTTCAATGACTATCGCAAAAAATATGTTGATGTTATTGGCGATTGTGTTGAATCTCTGATGCTGTCGTATGTCACTAATGGAAAATATCCTTAATTTGCTACCGTGAAGGATAAGCTTGTCTCTGAAGATTATATCAAAAGGGGAATGTGCTTATTTCCCTTTACTTTTCGTGTCAACTTTTACTGTGCTTTTCCTATTCAATTGCGTTTATGTTTGACGTAGTTCTTATCTATTGTTGTGTGTATTTTATTTCAATAGCGAGGTAAAGGGGTGGTTGATGATTCTCCGAACATTGTGAATGTTGATGGAAGTAACGCTGAAAGCTCTTCTCTAGAGCGTCGCATTGAGGTATTTATCATGTTCCCCCTCTGTTTTCCTCGTAGTTTCATGTGTTTTTTGGCCATCGAATTTTTTTTTTACTTTGTTGCTTTCTGAAAAGCATGTCTTTTGGTGTGGCATTTTTCCTGTGCAGTATATGTGGGTGGTATGTGTCAATCAGACTATGCCACATCTGGCATACTTTTGTAACACTTGTAGATTCTTATGAAATTCTGAAAATTGAAACTTTGCCTCTATAGGCATAACTTGTGTAACAATTGTAGAGTTTTGTTAACTTGTGAAGCTGAAACTTTTGCCCCTATAGGCATAACTTATGTATACTTAGTCAATATTGGCATAAGAGTTTTTTTCTTTTCTGGAGTTTAACGCTTTCCTATATTTGTTTTTTGTATAGTTCTTGAAAAATGTTTGTAATGTTAAATTGGATAATATTTTGGATAATCAAGAGAAGGGGAAGGAACGGATGGATAGACTGACTGCTGCTCTGAAAAAATCAGGGTTAGATTTTCAATTGAAAAGTGTTGTCGGTGCTAGCAATGTTCCTTGAAATTCTGATCTTGTCGATTTGTCTACTCCTGTTGAAGAGGGTAGAGCCTAGAGCACTAGATCTGTTGGTAAATGACCCGTTGTCCAAAAGAAAACTAAACAAGCCCCAGGTCTCATAAAAAATTTGAACGATCTTGTAGTAGGCAACAAAGACAATCATTGTAGTCTGATCTAGTTTAAAATATTGCTGATATTGAATGGTCATCTGGTACGGTTGGGGGTGATATTGCAATGGCCACGGAAGATGAGGGTAGTCAAGAAGTTACTGTGGAAGATGCTGCTGAAGGTAGTCAAGGATTTTATATGGAAGATGTGCAAGGCATTTCTACCGGTAGAGCCATTGATGAGACTGTCTTGCAAAACCCTGTCGCTGTGACTCCTAGTGTTGGGGGTGGGAATTTTGTTGTATTTAAGAGAAAACGCTTGCGTAAAACGTTTACAAGTTCCTCTCCAGTTTTAGGATAAGGAGATGCTTCTCCTAAAACTAGGGTTGAATTGCATGTTGAAGATAATATAACAGGAGAGAGTAATCCATTGGTTTTAGATCCTCTTCAATCTACAAGTGTGGCAGCTGATAGGAACATAGCATTTGAAGAAGTTGAATTCCCTATTGGAGATTGCACAAGAAAAGAGAGGGATTCATTGGTGTTGGATCCTCTTGAATCAACAAATGTGCCAGTTCTTATGGACATGTAATCTGGAAAATGTGAATCTCCTGTTAGAGATGAAACGATAAAAGAGGGTAATGCGATGGTGTCGGATCCTCTCGACTCAACTAATATGTCAGCTCCTACGGTAATGGCATCTGAACAAGTTGAATCTCCTGTCGGAGATGGTACAATAGAAGAGGGTGATCCATTGGCATCGAGTCATCACGGTGAATCCACTAATCTCCAATCAAAGGAGATGTGCCCGAATCAACTAATGTTCCAACTCCTATGCAAATGGCATCTGAACAAGCTGAATCTCCTATCAGAGATGGTACAATAGGAGAGGGTGCTCCATTGGCATCGGGTCATCATGGTGAATCCTCTGTATCTCCAGCCAAATGAGATGTGACAGAAACTGTTGAGACCACAACAGGAGAAGATGAAGCAGTTGAATTGCCTTCGGTAAACTTACAGTACACGTTGTTCTTTTTTGTAAACTTAAGTTGTCTGGTAGACTTTCTATTAGTTAACATTTGTATACTCTTTTGTTTTGCTTATGAAAATGAAAGTTATGCCCCTTCCGGCATACTCTCTCCTTTTGCAAACTTAAGTTCTGCCTCTTCCGGCATATTTTTTCCTTTTGCAAACTTAATTTCCGCTTCTTCCGGCATACTTCTTCAAAACTTGTTTAGAACTTTTTCTTTTTGTAAACCTAAGTTCTACCCCTTCTGGCATTCTTTCCACTCTTTAGCACTTGTGTACTTTTTTTGTTTTGCTTATGAAAATAAAATTTTGCCTGTTAAGGCATACTTTTTCCTTTAGTAAACATAAATTCTGCCCCTTCCGCCGGACTTTCTAGTTTCTAATTGTGCCTAAAAATTTTCTTTTTTATTTTTTATTTGATGACGGATGTTGTGTTTTTCAATTTATTTATTACGTAAGGTAATGTGTCCAGTGTGAAGAAACAAGTGGATGATGAATGCTCTACTAATGTCAATCTGGCTGAATCTACTATATCTCCAGTCAAAGGAGATGTGCCCGAAAATGTTGAGCATGCAACCGGAGGATACGAACCAGTGGAATTGCCTGCTCAAGTGTCTAACAAAGGTAGTCAATGCCCAATGGTTATTTATATGCCCCAGCCTCTTAAAATGATTATGTCGTTGAGGAGTGAACCGTCCAATACAGACACAGTTGCAGGGGGTATTCCGAGGGAGTCTCCTCTTTTTGATGAAGGGGGTGATGCATCTCAAGGTAGGCAGGACAGGTATCGTGATATGTCTTTTAAAGATATTGTGGATGTCGCTTCTTCTGTTGTGGAAGGGGCTTCTGGTATTGAAACCCCTCATGATGTTCAACAAGCGAGAGCAGAGTTATCTGATGTGAGTACAAAAAGGATTTTCCCAATCCATTACACAACAAACAAAAGCGCCGTGAACTATTGGAAAACTTTTATCAATCCTCAAAATCGTCCAGCCAATAAATTTCGTCCTACTGGGTAAGTTTTTTGCTGTGTGTGGTTTCTTGCCTTTTTCGGTACAATTTGGGTTTATGGTTTTTTTTTTTCAGTTTTAAGTACAATATCTGTATTTGTGTAATTTTTATTCCCTTTTTTTTCTTTTTCTTTTCGCTGACAACTTTTTTATGTTTTGTTATTATCATTATTTTTTTTTAATCAGGAAAGACGACGCACAATTCTATCCTCCAGAGATGAACCTACTCACTGAAAGATTTCAGTTGGGTTATTTTATCCCTGTGTTTTCTTTGGAGATGTACCATGATGTCTTTTCGCTTGAGGACGAGGTTCGTGATGGTCTTTTTCTTTTTCTTATTTTTCTGTTAGGTATTGCTTCTTTTTTTTTTTTTTTTTTTTACCCCTGATTGTCTTTGTATTTTTTTTTTTTGCTTAATGCAAAAAGTAAAATGTGATGCTATACTATTTGCGGAAGAAGATGATTTATCATCCACCATCCGTTGATGCTATTAAGTACACAACCATAGATATCATGTTTGATCAGCTAATGCAATTTGAAATGGAGAGATACACCAGGCAAAACAATGATTTCCACTGGCTTAATGAAGAAAATCAAAGTGATGACGTCTTCTTGCTTGTTAAGATGATCTATGGGAAGAGAGGGAAGTGCGGTATGTCCTGGGAGAATGTCGATAGGGTATTATTCCCAATTCACCCAGGCAGTGATGATCATAAAGGAATTTATCACTATGTACTTGTTGTTTTCAACATCGATGAGCGCAGATTCGAAATTTATAACTCACTAAACAATGTTGATGACCGTTTGGTTCACCATGTGGAGTGCTACTATGGTATGATTCCCAAGTTGTTGGAGGCCTTTGATATTACTACATACAGGCCATCATACACTAACTTCTGACGTATAGTTGGGCTGACTGTCCAAAGCAAGACTCGTACGTATCATGCTTATATTTTTAGCCTTTCCAATGTTTTTAGTTTATTTTTTAGGTTTTACTTTTTTGTTGTTCTAAAACAACCTTGTTTTATGACTTTCAGAGATTATAATTGTGGTCGTTTTATGATCAAGTTTGCTGTTATGCTAATCCTTGGTGAAAATCCTGCTGATTGTAATCCCTCTGATTTGCTGAATTACATGAAACAATGGTCAATTAATTTGGTTTGCCATTCATACCACAAGCTAAAAGATGTTTATGAGACGCCACTTGAATCAACACGACATGATTACCATGAGCACAATGATTGTCATGCCCCAACTTGAGGAACGTGCGGGCACCTACCATATCCTACCTCAGTAGGCGAACCCGTCCCTTATTCACCACCCAATAAACAGTAAAGTAAACCCGATCACCAGAATATATAATAAGTCTACATAATAGATAAATAAAGTAAGTGCGGAAATATTACACCAATCCCAAAATTTGGTCTAGGCCGTACAAGAGCCACTACATAATTAAAAATCTAAATACATAGTCTCAAAATGAAATATTGTCTCAGAAGTAGCGAATAAGACAAGTAAAATAGGAGGAGACATCAGGGCTGCAGATCCGTCCGAATGCTCACCCTGAAATGCTCGTCAAACAGCCTCGGGACTCAATCACAAAGAGTAGAAGTCAATCCAATCATGTACTCTACACTCATAAAAGAATGCAGCAATGTAGAGTCAGTACAACAACACGTACTGAGTAGGTATCATAGGTCGACAACAGTCAGATAGCATATGCATAAGGAAGAGTCTGGAAAAGTAGATATGCTCACAATCAGATACAATTCAGCACAGTCCAAGAATATCATATCCAGTACCAAATTTACCAAGTCTAGCATATCAGCTCAAGATCAACTACAAGTCCGAAGTACTACCTCAAGTATCGCTATCAAGTCCAAGTATCACCATAAGATCAACCATCAAGTCCAAACACAATGCCATAAGTAAGTATGAGATGAATGCAATGCAAATGCAATGATACACACACGCTTCAGGCGAAAATATCTCGTCACCTCGACAGTCATGACCCATAGGGGACCGCTAAGTCCATGTACCTGTTGTGGCGCACAGCTCGATCAAATAGTCAATGTTGCGAAACGTGCAACCCGATCCAAATAGTGTTGCGATACGTGCAACCCGATCCAAGCAAGTGTTGTGGTGCGCAACCCGATCCCAATATATGTATAAATGAGTGTATGCATGATAATAATGCCAACAAGAATATAAGAATCAATCGTGCCACACATGGACACATATCTCAATCACAATATCAATATCATACTTTACTTTGAAATACCTCAACGATGATAATTATGCTCTCCGAATCATAAGGTAATCACTAAGTATCAACTCTAGAATCAATCACGTGGCGACAAGCCAAGAATCAGAATAAGGCAACAACTCAATAGAACTCAATAAGGCGACAGGACAAAGTCAACAACAATACCAACCTAAGTATTCCATCCCAAACTTCTTACCCGAAGGTTTGCATGCTTTCTCTAACAATCACTAACTCTACATATGATTCGCAAATTGAAGTCTAACCAAAAGGTAAGCCGTAACCAACCTGGAAAGCCGAACAGGAGCCATGAATCGTCAAACCTTAGCCTTTCCCTTTCTTTGTGCCTCCAAATACTCAAAGTCTAATCATATTCGAGTTCTACATTAGAAATTAAGAAGAACGATACCCATATTGCTATACTTCTAATTAGGTCAAATCTAACTCATGGAATTGGGGAAACGGACCCACAAGGGTAAAATGGGAAATTAGAAGGTGGAATAGGCAATTCATGCTCTATATGATCAAACCCACTACTCAATTGCTAACACAACTCAAGATTAAGCCTAATTCGGATTTAAAGTGAAACCCCCAATTTTGGGTACGAACCCTAACTTTTCAATCCTCAAATTACTCAACAATAATGGAAGAAATAAGCTTACAAAAAAATCAATTTCTATGGCCATACTAGTCAATTTCCCTATCAATTTCCATTTAGGAAGTCCAAAACCCATTTCAAGAAATTTATCATAAGACTCATCTTCTCCACTTTGAGTTTAGTGATTCTAGGCATGGATTAAGGATTTAGGAAGGTAAATGTTGAAGTCTAGGGTCAAAGATCTTACCTCTAAGAAGATTCAGCCCAAAAGCTATTCAATTCGTCCAAAGTGTGCTTAGAGAGTGATAAAGGGAAATGATAGGGTTCAAGGGTTTTAACTTAAGAAAGAAGGAAATAATCTGCCTGTCATCCGCTGCAGTGGTCGGATTACCCGCTGTAGCGAACTCGCTACGGCGCTACTCGGCCCCCTACGGCGGCAAACAATACAACTCACAAGCTTGCTATGGCGGCTCCCCTTCCGCTATAGCGAGTACGTCACAGCGGATACCAGTCCGGTGGGGCCACTCGCCATGATACCATCCCACACGCTATAGCGTTTCATCCCTCGCTACAGTGGGACCATTACCGCTAGCCTGGTATAGCTGCAGCAGACACCAGACACCAGAAAATCTTTTTTTTTTTTACAAGTCTCAACCTGAAACCTAACTATCACCTGAGGCCCCACAGATACAAAACAAACATGCAAACATATATAAAAACGCGCTACGAACTCATCCATGGCCTCGGAATTTCTAACGGAGGTCTATTTGGCCAAGTCAACCCCCAATGGCCCAAAGCCAAGTTTCCAACCCAAGTCCCAAAATGCTTCCAAGTGCCTTGGGATCTGAACCGAACACCTCACTAAGTCATATACGGTCATCCAGACCTCTCAAAATCGACAAAATTCTGAAAAGGGTCCGTTTACCTAAATGTCAACTTTGAGTCAAACATATCTCGCTTTAAGGCTCAAACTTCCAAAAGTCACACTAAAACTCGCTCGATGACCTCGAGAAAGGGTCAATCGGGGTGAAAGGGTCAATCGGGGTAAAAGGGTCAATAATACTATAACGACCAATCGGGTCATTACATCAGATATTAATTAAATAATCGCTCGTCCTCGAATGACAAAGAATAGAAATGGGGGAAAAGTACCTGAATCAGCAAACAACTAGGGATATCTCTTGCTCATATCAGACTGGGTCTCCCAAGTAGCCTCCTCAATAGGACGATGCTTCCATTGAACCTTAACAGAAGCAATCTCCTTAAACCTCAGCTTCCTAACCTACCTATATAGAATCGTTATATGCTCCTCCTCGTAAGACAGATTCTCATCAAGCAACACAGAATCCCAACGAACGATATAAGAACCATCAAAATGGTACTTCTTCAACATAGACAAATGGAAAATCGGATGAACATCTGACGATGTGCGCGATGGCAAAGCCAACTCATAAGCAACATCTCTAACTCGACGGAGAACCTCAAATGGACCAAGGTACCTCTGGCTCAACTTGCCCATCTTCCTAAATCGTATAACACCGTTTATGGGTTAAATCTTCAGAAGAACCTGCTAGCCCTCCATAAACTCTAAGTCCCGAACCTTCTGGTCCCCATACATCGTCTGTCGACTCTGGGCTGCTAGAAGCTTTTCTTGGATAAGCTTCACCTTGTCCACAGACTCTCTCAACAAATATATGCCCCACAGGCAAACCTTAAAAGCGTCAAACCACCCAATAGGAGAACGGCACCTCCTACCATACAAAGCCTAGAACGGTGCCATATCGTTGCTGGAATAATAACTTTTGTTGTACGCAAACTCTGTTAAGGGCAGCAGCTGGTCCTAATGACTACCAAAATCAATGACGCATGCTCTCAACATATCCTCGAACACCTGGATAGTCCTCTCAGACTAACATTAGCCTGGGGATGAAAAGTTGTACTAAGGTCCAACTGAGTACCCAACTCTGCCTGGAAAGCCCTCCAGAAGTTGGAAGTAAACTGGGTACTTCGATCCGAGATAAAAGAAATAGGGACCCCGTGTAATAGCACAATCTCACGAATATAGATCTTGGCTAACTTCTCTGCAGTATAAGTGACCTGAACTGGAATGAAATGAACGAACTTACTCAACCTATCAACAATAACCCAAACTGAATCAAACTTCCCCAAGGTCTTCGGAAGACCCACCATAAATCCATGGCAATCCTTTCTCACTTCCACTCGAGAATGGGCATCCTCTAAAGAACACCACTAGGTCATTGGTGCTCATGACTTGCTGACAATTCCCACACTTAGACATAAAATCTGTAATATCTCTCTTCATTCTACCCCACCAGTAATGCTTCCTCAGATCACGATACATCTTCGTAGCACTCGGATGAATGGAGTATCTGGAACTATAGGCGTTCTACAAAATTAAACGAATCAAATCACCAACATGAGGAACGCACATGTGTCCCTTGATCCTCAGAATACCCTCACTATCAAGCATGGCCTCCTTGGCCTCACCTCTCAGAACCTTATCACGAATCTTACACAACTGGGCATCCTCAAAATACTGGGCCCTAATCTGCTCCAAAAGAGATGACCTCATCTCAACACAAGCTAAGACCCTGCCCGAAATTGAAATATCAAGGCTCACAAAACTGTTAGCCAGAGTCTGAACCTCTATAGCTAACGGACGCTTAGAAACAACCAATCAAGCTAAGCTGCCCATGCTTACTGCCTTGCAGCTCAAGGCATCGCGCCTACTACATTAGCTTTCCCTAGATGATAGAGAATGGTGACATCATAATCCTTCAGAAGCTCCATCCACCTACGCTGCCTAGAATTTAGATCTCTCTGACTGAACACACACTAAAGGCTGCGGTGATCGGTGAACACCTTACAATAAACCCCGTACAGATAGTGCCTCCAAATCTTTAAGGCAAAGACTACCACTAACAACTCCAAATCATAGGTAGGGTAGTTCTTCTCGTGGATCTTCAACTGTCGGGAAGCATAGGCAATGACTCTACCTTCCTACATTAACACAACGCCCAAACCAACACAGGATGCATCACAATACACTGAGAAATCCTTACCCTTCACGGGTAATGCCGAAATCGGGGCTGTAGTCAAAAGAATCTTGATCTTTTGAAAGCTCTCCTCACAAGCATCGGATCATTGGAAGGGAACCTCCTTCTGAGTCAATCTGGTCAATGAAGAAGCAGTAGAAGCGAAAGCCTATACAAATTGACGGTAATAGCTGGCTAATCCCACGAAGCTACGAATCTCATTCACAGTAGTGGGACTCGCCCAATCTCTAACAACCTCAATCTTCTTGGGATCAACCAGGATCCCATCCTAGACACAACGTGGCCCAAGAATGCCAAAGACTCAAGCCAAAACTCACACTTTGAAAACTTAGTATAAAGCTTCTTCTCCTTCAACAACCCAAGGACAATCCTCAAATGACGCTCATGCTCCTCCCTACTCTTCGAATATATCAAGATATCATCAATGAATACAATGACAAAGGAATCCAGATATGGCTTGAAAATGCCATTCATCAAAGTCTTAAATGCTGCTGGGGCATTCGTAAGCCCAAATGACATCACAAGGAACTCGTAATGACCATAACGAGTTCTAAAGGCCGTCTTCGTAACATCCTCTGCCTGAATCTTCAGCTGATGGTAGCCTGACCTCAAATCAATCTTCAAAAATACTAAAGCACCCTAAAGCTGGTCGAACAAGTCATCAATGCAAGGAATATGATACTTATTACGAATGGTGACCTTGTTCAACTGACGGTAATCTCTGCACATCCTCATCATACCGTCTTTCTTCTTCATAAACAAAATAGGAGCACCCCAATAGGAGACACTCGGTCTAATGAACCCCTTACTCAATAGATCATGTAACTGCTCCTTCAATTCAGCAGGTGCCATCCTATAAAGAGGAATAGAAATAGGGCACATGCTCGCATCCAATAGCATAAAGAAATCAATGTCGTGGTCGGGTGGCATACCGGACAAATTAGAAGGAAAGACCTTCGCGAACTCACTCAGAATGGGCACTGAATCAAGGGGCGAAAAAGCAACACTAGTATCACGAACATGGGCCATTTAAGCCAAACACCCCTTGCTAACTAACTTCTTCACTCGGATATAAGAAATGATCTTCTTCGGAGGGGCTCGAAGTACTCCTGTACTCTAATCTAGGAATCCCAGGCATAGCTAATATGACTGTCTTGGCGTGACAGTCCACGATCTCATTATACGGTCACAACCAACTCATACCCAAGATAATATCAAAATCTAAAATGTCCAATATCATAAAATCTACCCCAAGTATTGTAACAGTTCACATTTTGCATGCAGGGTTAGCGCTCGGAAAGCTACTTCAAACTTGTTGGTCTATTTCGAACTTATTTTAAAAGAGTCGCCACCTAATTTTTAGGAAATTAGAAAAATCAGTCTTGAAGGATTTATTCACATACAGTGAAAAAACCTTCGTAATCTAAAGTTTTAGGGAAGGTGTTAGGCACCCTAGTATTAAGGACCCGTACTATATGGTTGGCCTTTGAATTCCAATGTATGAGTATGTCCATGAACTGTTTATTTAGTGTTTTATTACCGCATTATAAAGTCTATCATTTTGCATATCATTTTTTGAAATAAATTGAATATATCCCCTTTACATGTAGAGTGTTTAGATTCGGATTTATAATATCCGGGTATAACTAGTTTCCTTTTATATAAGGATAGTAATGGTTTTGTAAAGATGTGAAAATCTACTTATTTTAAAGTACGGAATGAATAGATGTTTGTTCATGCGTGGCTCATACATGGTTCGGGATAATCCGTTTAATACGTTTTCAGAATGTCCTTGTCTAAAACTTTATGTATACAAATGGTTGAAATAAATTTCATCTTGTAAAAGTTTGTGTTTATACAAAGAATGAGCCTCTTTTATTCTTGAATTATTAAGGTCTAATACTAACAAAAGAACCCGTATCTTGTATATGGGCTTGGCCCAAAATAGTTACCCCTTTCCCTAAAAATTAGTTAAGTGTAGCCAAAAGAAGTGCCAATTTTTCAGTGATTGGGCTTGGTCCATGTTCTTAATTTAACGTCGGTGTCCAAGAATAAAATTGAGTAGTCCATTTTCTTTAACTTTACCGCTGGTTAACATAAAACTGAGTTTGGTTTATAAGAAAAAATGTATTTTTTCAGAATTCAATTTGGCTTTAAAAGAACGTGACAACTTGTTGGTAATAGTATAATTCTTTTCTTGTCCTTTTTAAACTTGTATAAAATGATTCAATTCCCTAGTTATTCTTTAAAAAAATGTTTATATTAAGCCCGGGTTTTGAAAATCGTTGGGGACCTAAAGTCAAACTAAACGGCACAAGTACCGTTGTCCTAAGACGGCTAGTTCAACATAAAGATTCCACTATAATAGAGTTTTGCAAGTTTTACAAATACAATTACATCAAAACTAAAACAAAGAGAAAAGCATAAATAATTAAATAAAAGAAGAGGAAGGCTAGGGGCGTACCAAGCCCCTAGTTAGCCATTTTCACCCATGGCTAGGCCTTCTATGCATTTTTTATAATATTAGCTTCCCTTTCTTTACTGGACTTGATAAAAAAAATGCGAAGGAATTGCCCGTTGGGCCTCCGCCCAATAGGTTGGCTTTGTACTCGGCCCAAATGGCCATGCGGTGAAGGAGAGGAAAACAAAAGGGACCCGTTTAGTTTATATTTACTGAACTTATCACATATGTAACCATTCACATGTATATGTATCAAATTTATTCACAAGTCATGCAATTAAAGTATTTATTTATGTGCTATTGGGCTCCACTAGTAGGGATTTAGTCAGTAAAAGGGGAAGGTCATCACCATCCGTATTCCTGATGCTGCACAAGATCGAAGAGGTTTCATGAACCTCTGGCGTGGCAGGACACCAGGGGAAGGCTCAAGACCAGACCCCAAATTACCCCAGCATCCTCACCAGTACAGTCATAGGAGAAGAATGATAGGACAACATCCATACTTAGCAATAATATAATATAAGCAAGATGTGGTGCATTAAAACAAACGACAACTATTACAATCAAAACAACATAAGCATGGTTCAAGCAGTATAACATAGACTGAGCAGGATATGATAAACGTTAAGATTCCTTGGTAGCACCAAAATAACCTTTGAGCCTCAGTCAATCTTAAGGAGATGAGATAAATGTATATATATAGTCACTCAGAATCAATATATACTAAACTCAGATGATGGAAAAGAGACAGAGAAAACAATCATGCTGTTTAAGAAAGATTCAAGTGATTTTAATGGTCTAAATGGCTCTGATTCCATATTATTGGGATTGTGTCTGATTTTTAAATAAATCTTCTTCCTTTATATCCAAACTAAACAATTACACACACAAATCCATTATTCAGTCTCAATGGGTCATGGTGACAAAGTAAATTGACCTTAACCTGTGCCCTCACCCCCTCCCCGCCCTTTTGGTCTAATGACAAAGTCTGTAAGATCATGGAATATTCATGTAGTGAACGTGTACCCTCGTCGGCTTATAGAAGTGCGATAGTGCCTTTTATGTAGAGGAAGGGCGTTATGAACCAAGCACTGCTTAGTTCCCCTTTGATCCTCTTCGAAGGCCCTTGGAAAAAAGGGCTCTTTCATGCCACGTGGTTTTTAGTTCACATCATGGGCTCTTGTGACCGTACAAGACCCTATCATTGGAGCCATTTCTCATCCTAGTCCTAAGGAGCACTGATGCAAATAGACATTTTTAAACTAGATGAACTACAAATTACTAAAACCATACTAATCTTCCCCTCTTTTATCATGGAAAACTCATGTATCATCTCTTAGGTAAGTCTAGCTTGGTGTTGTACCAAAATTTTATTTCTTTCCCTTTATCTGTTTATAACCAAGACAAATATCCATATCACCCCCCAAGACCAAAGAAGATTCCGAACACTTCTAATTATCAGATTGGGAGAAATATACAAGGACAGAATTCTGTGTTCTGAGACAAACAACCAGATTGCAGATTCAAGA
Source organism: Lycium ferocissimum (assembly GCF_029784015.1). Lineage (NCBI taxonomy): Eukaryota > Viridiplantae > Streptophyta > Magnoliopsida > Solanales > Solanaceae > Lycium > Lycium ferocissimum. The sequence goes on from NW_026720176.1 coordinate 38,685, forward strand.
CCAAAATACCTTTCTATCATTTTTTTCTTGACCAGCCTAGGGGAGATTCCTCCTTGATGATACAACACACTTATCAAATTTTAAAGTTTAATAGAGCATGATTCAAATAGAAAGACATAATAAGTTCAAAAGTTGTATCCTACAACCCTAGGACTCAGACATTACTCTTTAAGGTTTAATCATTCCTCCTAATGACTGTATATCATCCCTTTTTAACATGAAAATTCAACAATCAAAGCATCATTTTTAGATTAGACTTGATCACATGAAGATATAAATGACTCTGTCTTCCTATTTAAACTTACACAGTCCAATTAGAGCCCTTTTATTGTTTCACTTTTGCTATATACTTAGTCATATTGCACCAAGGGCACTCTTGTGCCATTTCAGGAAAAACTAGCAATTAGGCATATTCAAGTAGGCTGACACATATTTAGGAACAATAACATCTCATTCAATTACATTCAAACACCTTGACCTTACATTAGGACTCATACAGACATATTTGGATTCAATGAATCCCTTTTGGATCAAGTGTAAACCTCAGTTTGACCTAGCAATGGTTTATGCAAGCAGTGTAACAAGAGAGCAAATATGTTTAGATCAAGATTGAATTTAGAATTCTCAGACCAGAGTACTTAAGTCAATGAACCAGATAACCCTCTAAACTAATGAGTTAACACCATTTCATATTATTTCTCCCAGAAAGACCTTTTGATCCAAACATTAATGATTAAAGAGTTCTAGCAAGATTAAACAATAACACAAAGATCATTTAAGTCATTAAGCTTCATAGAAAAGTATCACCTCATTATAGGAAATGGATGATCAAGCAACAATCCAATCAACACTTATCTAATAGAGTTACCAAGGTCTAAAGCAATCTTATTAGCAAATCACATAATACAAGTAAACACTCAAGCAATCATATGTTAACCATTTAAGTAATAGGAACTAATTTCCATCCAGATGAACTTCAGAGTAGACTACTTTAATCCTTAACACACATTAACACTAATTCATATTTAGACACTGATAGCTGAACTAAATAGCCATCAACAGAGGATACTATATCATAATTAAACAAAATGAACGTAAAGAGCAAAAACAAGATAAGGTATTACCTTTTGTTTGTACAGCCCTTGTCAAGAATGGATTTAGAAGACCTTGTGCTTCCAACCTCAGGACTCAGCACCACAAAGAAAGAAAGATAAAACAAGTAAATAAATATTTTTTACTAATGAGACTCCACTTTTAATAGTTAAGCCTTAAAATTTTTAAATTGAGAGCTCAAGTCTTCAAGTTATTCGCTCAAAATCTCAAGCTATCTCTTTTCCTTTTCTTTTGTGAGAGGGTTGGGGTTCTATTTATAGAACCCCAAAAATATCCAATGACTTAATGCTCTTGATGTGGTACAAAATCAGTTTTCCAAATGCCAACTCTGACTATATGATTTAACGTCTAAGATTTAAAGTGAAACAACACCTACGGCCAGATTCATTCCTTTCAAGGTCGATCTGGGTCAACCCTCGAAGAGCAATAGAAAATCACGAAAAATCATAAACCAATACAACATTAATTGACAGAAAATCGTAGTTTTCACTTGAAAATGTAAAGAAAGAGTAAAAGGAGGGATTTAGTACCATGTTTGGGACGAGTTTGAGTGAAAAGGAGACTAAACATTAATTGTTTCACTATTTGGGCTGTACTATGTCTGCGAGGACTCTGCACGCTTTGAATATTTTCCATTTTCGTGATGAGAGAGGGAGAGAACTCAGAGGCAGCGCCTCTAGGGTTTACCAGAAGAGGGAAGGGAAAAGGGATTAGAGAGAGGGAGTATAAGGTGTTTGGTGTAAGGAAGTGTGAGGAGTAGGGGCTTTACCCTTATCTTTGTGGGTGTTTTGGACCGGCTCGGTCCAACTTGGACTGGGCCTGGTCCATGTTTTAAAAGAACGGGTGGAGGACCTTATATACCATGCATATTAGTTAGGTATACATACGTATATTAGGTGTAATACGCATATAAGGGGCAAAATGGGTAGACTAAAATAAACAAAAATGCTAAAGTATCGATTATTGATCACATTATAGGAATTAGGACATGATTAGCATTTTTAATTAATTTTAAAACATGACTAATTGTTTAAATAGTTTTGATTTGCAAGTATAGCCTCAATTGGTTTTAAATCTAAATGAGAGTTGCAATTATGACCCTCTTGTTAACTAATTACAATAATGTCCTTAGTTAATCTTAATCTAATTAAGTATTTCAATTGTGGCCCAATTTGTCCTAATTAACCAGTTAAAGCTGAATTTGCACTAATGACGTAAATTGATTTGCCAATGGATTTGGTCATTTCAATCAAGGCCCCTTAGGGGTTAATTTTGCAAAATGACCCCAATTGTCTTAAGTCATGAATTGGTTAATCCAAATGTGGCCAAAATGTAAACAATTAGTAATAAAACCAATTTGCCATAATGACCCTCTAATTGATTAATTAATCTAATTAAAGACTAAAATAATTTATTAATTTCAAACAATTATGCAAACACACAGAATTAAAGATTGAGGGGTAAAATGGTCAATTCCCTTAATTACTCAAATTCCTTGGATTTAGAGGGGATAAATCATTTGTCAATTTGACTTTTAACAATTTAGCCATTAAGTAAACAATTATTCAAAAATGTTTTGCCTTTGATTAATTCTAACAAAATATCTCTTCATGTCATAAAATGCCAATTAATTCCTAAATGATTTATAATGGCATAAAATCTCTTTATCAATTTAAAGGAGTAAAATATTGATCTGAATAATTTTTTTTAAAAAAATTATTTAAACTCTTTAAGATGCATGGTTATTTATTATCCAAGGACTCTGAGTAATTAAAATAAATTATGGGAGGTCAAAAATTAGGTGTCAACAATTGCCCCTTCAGTGTTCGGGGATGGCGGGACCATCCTTGAGCAACGAAATTTGACTAACCGTAATTTTTTACTGTCCCGACTCACTCTACCTCTCATTTCATGCAATTTTCATATATGTGGCCGAACCCTGGTTTTTGGGTTTCCTACATATCTCGGACTATGCGAGAATTCAGGCCATCTATAGTTCGACTCAACTAAGGACCTTTAAAGTGATTTGGAAGGAAAATCCTGAGATTCTCAGTGTTGTGACCTTGGTTTCTCTGAATAGCTGTTGGAATGTGATCGACTCTCTAGTCTTGAGCCCGCTTACATATCCCTGGTCTCTGGGAATCAGGTCACATGTAGTTCGACTTCTTTGGAGAAGAGTATATCCCTTATGTGGGAACACCTTCATATTTCCCAATGTGTGTCCGACCGGTTGCGGTTTTTAATAAGAGAAATAAAAACAGACAAAATTGTGGCTGAGTCTGAGGTCGGATGGCTTCCAAATCCTAGCTGGAGAGCTTAACTCTCATGGGCACCCTATCTTGACCGGCTGAATAAGAAAAAGTTTAACGTTTGCTCCGCAATTTGTTTAGATCTGGTTCGGCAAGTTGGCTCCTTTCTTGCGGCTGTGTGCCTATCTCTTAGATTTGACAGTATTGCAGATATTCTTCATGGTGTTTGAATAAATATCCCTTTTGGCTACTTGTATGAATGGCCCTTTTGGCTGTTTGAATGAATGGCCCTTTTGGCTTGTTTTGAATGAATGGCCCTTTTGGCTGTTTGAATGAATGGCCCTTTAGGCTTGTTTGAATGAATGGCCCTCTCGGTTGTTTGTATGAATGACCCTTTTGGCAGTTTGATATGAATGACCCTCTCGACAGTTTGTATGAATGGCCCTCTCGGCTGTTTGTATGAATGGCCCTCTCGGCGGTTTATATGAATGGCCCTCTCGGCAGTTTGTATGAATGGCTCTCTCGGCAGTTTGTATGAATGGCTCTATCGGCAAATTAAATAAATGAATGGCCCTTTCGGCATGCAGATGACAGATATGGCCCTTGTGGCTGGATAATCTTTCTTTCATCCATTGTATTGGTTGTTGACCCTTGTGGTCGGATATGCCCTTTTGTCTTTATCATGACCCTTTTGGCCGTACGTATCTTTGTGCTCATTCATTATGACCCTCTTGGTCTGATATATCTTTGTCATTCACTCTTTGTGTGACCTTTTTGGTCAGATTTGTCTTTACACTCATTTCTTTGCATGACCCTTTTGGTCGAATATGTCTTTACACTCATTTGTTTTGTAACCCTCGTGGTCAGATGTGTCTTTATCACCCATTCTTTCAATTCTTGTGACCTCCTAGGCTTTGACATCTGGTTGAGTTTGCTCTTTGCCTTTGGTGGCATATCCGATGTCCTGTTTAAAACCTGCATCCACAGAAAAATTGTGAGTTCTTAAGAGGCCGATTAGCGTTGTTGTCCTCCTATCCAGTATCTCCTCCTGACGCTCCTTTGAGCCCTCTGCGGCTCGGTATTTCGAGAGATGGTTTTAGGATGTACTTATGCTAGTTTTGAAGATCTACAGTAAAATTTATAAAATGCGCGTTGTTTTTCCTTAAAAGAAATATTTATTTCGTTTTTGTGTCATGACGTGTGTTTTCTTCAAATGAACAGGCTCCCTTAAAAATTCTGCCCCAGTGTAGGGTTGACGTTGGCTGACTCTTGTGCCGACCCTTATAGCTTTATCTTGTTGATCTCTCCTGCTTTAGTGTCTCTAAGGTTTTGCAAGGGTTTCTTGGGTTTTTCTTTTGTGACGACTGAGCTCGAAAGCGCCTACGTATCCTGTCGCAGCAGGAATGTAGGTCGAACGCAGTTCAGAATAAAGTAATTGAGTTTTAGTTTTACTAATAATGCGACCGGGTCCGATATAGACTACCTACGTATCCCACTGTAGGGAAGTCAGGTCATTGCGTAGTTCATTACATAGATGATTTGTATTTTTTTCTATTCTATTACAAAAGTACGATTACAAGCAAATAGAATCCTAAATGTAGTATCTTTTGAGTGGATCCGCATTGATAGCTTTGGGCCACTCTTGTCCGTCCATCTCGGCTAGGACTACGACTCCTCCTGAAAGTACTTTCCTGACCATGTACGGTCCTTGCCAGTTCGGTGCAAATTTTCCTTTGTATTCTTCTTGGTGGGGGAAGACTCGCTTGAGTACGAGCTGCCCAATTTGGAAGAGTCGGGCTCTGGCTCGCTTGTTGAAGGCTCGAGACATCTTTGTCTATACAGCTATCCGTGGCGTACCGCCACCATTCTTTTTTCATCTATCATGGCCAGTTGCTCATAGCAATTTTTGACCCATTCTGCATCATTCAGCTTTTCCTCTTGGATGATCCTGAGTGAAGGGATCTCCACTTCTACGGGTATGACTGCTTCTGTACCGTAGACAAGGAGGTACGGGGTTGCCCCGGTGAAAGTTCAGGTTGTTGTCCTGTACCCCAAGAAAGCATAAGGCAACTGCTCAAACTAATTCTTGTAATTGTCGATCGTCTTTCTCAAGATCCTCTTATTCTTATTGGCAAACTCTACAGCTCCATTCATCTGTGGCCGGTAGGCGGTAGAGTTTCTGTGGATTATTTTGAATTGGTCACAGATGTCCTTCATCAAATGGCTATTCAGATTGGCACCATTATTTGTGATGATGGATTCAGGTACACCGAAGTGACATATCAGATTGTTCTTGACAAAGTCAACCACGACTTTCTTAGTCACTGACTTGTGAGAAGTTGCCTCCACCCATTTAGTGAAGTAGTCGATGGCGACTAAAATGAAGCGATGTCCATTAGAGGTTGGAGGCTCGATGGGTCCTATGACGTCCATTCCCCATGCCACGAATGGCCAAAGCGAGCTCATCGCATGTAACTCTGTGGGGGAATCGTGATTAGATCTCCCTATATCTGACACTGATGGCACCTTTGCATGAATTTACAGGAATCATGCTCTATGATCATCTAATAGTATTTTTTCCTTAAGATTTTCTTGGAGAGGATGAATCCATTCATGTGGGGTCCGCATACCCCTGCGTGCACCTCTTTCAGCAGTTTCGTATCCTCTTTGACGTCCACGCACCTGAATAACCCAATGTCAGGTATCCTTTTGTATAACATTTCTTTGTTCAAGAAGAACCCATTAGCCAACCTCCTGATGGTCTTCTTCTGATTCGCTGAACTCTCTGTGGGGTACTCTCTTTTCTCCAAGTATGCCTTGATGTCGGCATACCATGGTTGGCCCTCGACGTGGGCGCAGTGAGCCTGTTCTTCCTTTTAGTGTGATCTCTAGTAGATCAATGTGAGTACTCTCGAGGTGCTGGATCATAGAGGCTTTCGTAGCCAATGCGTCTGCAAACTCATTTTGAGCCCTCAGAGTATGCCTGAAATCGATGTTTTTGAACCTCCCGCACAGTCGCTATACCCGATTCACATATGGGAGTATTTTATCATTCTTGGTTGCCCAATTTCCTTTCACTTGAGTTATGAGCAAATCAGAGTCCCCAATTACCAACAACTCTTGTATGTTCATGTCCAATGCCATCCTGAGCCCGAGGATACAGGCTTCGTATTGTCATGTTGTTGGTACATCTGAAGTTGAGCGTTACGACCATTGAATAGTGTTGTCTTGTTTCTAATATTAACACTGCCCCGATGCCTGATCCTTTGTAATTGACCGCTCCATCGAAGAATAGCCTCCAACCTAAGTATGGTTCTGCCACCTCTTCTTCCATAGCCATTACTTCCTCATCTAGGAAGAAAGTCTGTAATGGCTCAAGTTTGTCATCGACGGGACTTTCTGCCAACAAGTTAGCTAGGGCTTGTCCTTTGATTTCCTTTTGTGCTACGTATACGATGTCGAATTCGCTTAGTATCATCTGCCATTTAGCCAATTTTCCTGCGGGCATTGGCTGCCGAAATATATACCTTAGTGGATCCATTCTGGATATGAGGTGAGTGGTAAACACCGACAGGTAGTGCCTCAGCTTCTGGGCAATCCAGGTCAGGGCACAATAGGTCTTCTCTACGAGTGTGTATCGTGCCTCACAGTATATGAACTTCTTACTCAAATAGTAGATGGCATGTTCCTTTTTGCCCTTTTCATCATGCTGGGCGAGGATGCACCCGAAAGCATTTTCTGATACTGACTGTACAGTAACAGAGGACTCCCTGGCCTGGGTGGTACTAAGACGGGAGGAATGGAGAGGTACTTATTGATTTTGTCGAATGCCGCTTGGCATTCTTCCATCCAATTTGTGGGAGTGTCTAGCAATTTAAGGATTGGCTCCATAATCATAGTTGACTGGGCCATGAACCGCCCAATAAAGTCTAACCTTCCCAAGAAGCTCATGACTTCCTTCTTGGTCTTGGGAGGTGGTAGCTCCTGGATTGCCTTGATCTTAGTAGGGTCTAATTCGATGCCCCTAAGGCTGACTACGAATCCTAGTAACTTACCCGCTGGCACTCCAAACGCACACTTTGTCGGGTTTAGCTTTAGATTGAACTTGCGAAGTCTGTCAAAAAACTTGCGCAAATGAGTGGTATGCTCTGAACTTTCTTTCAACTTTACGATGACATCTTCCATATAGACTTCAATCTCTCGATGTAGCATATCGTGGAACGGGGTAGTCATAGCTCTCATATGTGTAGCGCCGGCGTTCTTGAGGCCGAACGGCATTAACCTATAATGGTAGACTCCTCAAAGGGTAATGAAGGCTGTCTTCTCAGCGTCTTCTTCGCTCATGAGTATCTGATGGTACCCGGTGAAACAATCCACAAATGACTGCAACTCGTGCTTGGTGCAGTTGTCTATTAGAATGTGGATGTTTGGAAGGGGAAAGTTATTCTTTGGCTGGCCAGGTTGAGGTCTCGGTAGTCCATGCAGATTCGGATCTTTCCATCCTTCTTGGGTACTGGCACTATGTTTGCCACCTAGGTAGGTTAGGATGTTACCTCCACTATCCCAGACTTGATCTAGTTTTCTACCTCATCCTTTATCCTGATACTCATGTCTGGTTTGAATGTCCGGGTCTTTTGCTTGACCGGAGCAAAGCCCTCCTTAATAGGCAATATATGGGCTACAATTTCAGTGCTTAACCCTGGCATATCTGCGTATGACCAGGCGAAGACATCTACATATTCCTTCAACAGAGCTATGAGCTCTTCTTTCTATGGTGCTCCCAAGTGAGTACTGATTCGTGTCTCTTTAACATCCTCTTCGTTATCGAGGTTGATTACCTTAGTTTCATCCATATTTGGCTTCTTCTTATCTTTTAATTCTTCCAACTCTTCTACCAGTCTCTCTGGCATCATTGTGCCTTCGTCGTACTCCTGCTGACTATTTCCCTCGCTCATTTCACGACATGTCATGACATTTTCGGTTGTTTTATTACGGTTACTACTGAAAAGGCGAGGCAAAGTAAAAAACTATTCATTATGCAGGTTTTATAGCGAGAATTTTATTGTTATTAATAATAATTTTGTGCGAATCGAGGCTTTTCATTCATTTGAGAGTAATTGGTTATAAACTGTGGTCTCGGTGAGAGTAATTGGTTATAAACTGTGGTCTTGGTCCGGAACAACATCGAACCATTTTTATTTTTTTTAAACATCACAAAGTAATTTAGAAAAGGCAATCATTCGGGCTTCGGCCGATGTCGCCGCTTTTAACAAAAGATTTTAAGTAAAATCTATCTCTCTACCGAGGACCCAAGAGAGGAGTAGATGTCCAATTGTCTAGGTGCTCTCCTAGCCTCAGTCTACGCATGGTGAGCGTCTACTGGCTTTCCTCAATGATTGCGTAGCATCCCTCTTCATGAAACAACAGCTCGAGAACCCCCTCAGCTTCTTCTCCATTCTGTATCGGCATCTTTCTGGCAAATGACTGGTATAATTCTGGGATAGGCTGAGGTAAATTCCTCCTCCTTTGTTTTCTTTGGATGGCTTTCGTGAGCTCATCCTAGCTAGGGATATAGCCAAGGCCAAAATGGTAGTTTTCCTTTGGGATTGGCACGGGTTCAATTATGCCCTTTGAATCTTTTCCCAAACCTTTCCCTATCTCAAAACCACTCCTCAACATCGTGGGGGCAATAATTTTGTATACTGATGGCATTGGTTAGTCGACCTCCCCTTCTGAATGGGTGGCCCCAACATATTCCACCACATGGAAGTCTGATCTGTTAGGGCTTCCTTCGATCACAGGTATGATGTTATACGGATACTTTTGTGTATCTTTTTTGGCTATGACCATAATTTCTCGGCCCTGCCATTCAAACTTTATGGCCTGGTGCAGGGTTGATGGTACTGCACCAGCAGAATGTATCCAGGGTCTTCCCAAGAGCATATTTAAGTTGGCAGTGATCGCTATGACTTGGAATTCTGCTGTGAAGGAGGCAGGCCCAACTTGGATTTGTAGGTCTACTTCCCCGAGGGAATCACTTTGGGACCTGTCAAATCCCTTGACTTTTATCCCGCTCTGGCGAATTTTGCCCATGTCATAGCCGAGCTGTGTTAATGTGGTGATGGGGCAGATGTTGAAGCCTGATCCATTGTCCACAAGCACTTTCCCTATCGCCTTGCCACGGCATTGTACAGTGATGTTGAGAGCTCTGTTGTGGGAGTTTCCTTCTGTTGGCAATTCTTCTTTGGAGAAGCAGAATTTATGTTCTCCGATGATGTGGGCTACCAGCCCGGCTAAGTCCTCACTACTCGTACCTGCTGGCATATATGCATCATCTAATACCTTTATGAGAGCTTGCCTGTGAGGTGGGGAGTTGACCAGTAGGGCTAGCACTGATATCTGCGCCGTCGTTCTCTTCAAATGTTCAACGATTGAATAATCCTTTGGTTGCATACATCGCTAGAAATATTCGGCTTCTCCCTCAGTTATGGCTCTTTTTGGGGCGCTCTCCTTTCTTGTGGCGTTTTGAGCCAACTCTTCAGGGGTATAGCATCTTCCTGAACGGGTCATGCCCTGAGCCATGGCTGCTTGTACAGTGATTGGCTCTTTAGGAGCAGGTACAATTTGTTACGCTGTCTGGGCTACCACGAGCGTTGGGCCAAAGTCTTGATTCTCGGTATAGCTTTTGGGGCTCCGATCTGCTAGTATCAAAACTTTGAAATTGGGGCGCTTTTGGAGTGTGAGGGAAGCCATTGTTTGTTTATGGGATTTAATTGCTCTGGGGACTAACGTTTTGCAAGCTTTCCAGTCCTCGTCCCTTTCAATCATAAGAACCTCGTTGTTCCCATGGTTGGGTAATGGATTTATGTTCACATTGGGAGTTGCGGTCTCCAAGATGATTTCTCTTTTGTCGATCAGATCCTGGATTTTATGTTTGAGATTTATGCAGTCTTCTGGGCTGTGCCCATTTCCTCATGAATGGCAGGCACAAGTCTGATCAGCCTTGTAGAATTTGTTCCCGGCTGTGCTGGTTTTGGAGGGACCTTCTGGATTAGACCCGTGGCCAATAGCCTTTTGAAGAGCCGAGCTCTAGGCTCGAGGAGTGTTGTGAACTCTCTCGTTGGCTTTCTCTCGAAAGCAGGACGTGAAGCATTATATGCTGGGGGTAGTGGCTAATTTGGGTAGTTCTGAGGTGGTTGATATGCTTGTGGTGGGTTATTTTGTGGTGGGGGATTGTTTTGTTGAGGTGGTTGATATGTTTGTTGTGGTGGGGTTTGGAATGTAGGAGCAGATACATGGACACTGGGCGGAGCCGTGTAAGCCGGTACAGTAGTGGTGAAGCTTGGCTGTGTGTAATATACTGGTCTTTGAGTTGTAAGCTGGTGTGGAGTAATTTATGAGAGGTGGAGTTATGTGGGAGGATTGTGGTTCTTTTAGGCTTGGGTTTGGAATGTGGGATATACCCGCCACCTCTTCTTTCTTTTTGCGGAAGATTTCTACGGCAGCTTGTCCAGAGGTCTTGTTGAAGACACTTACGATTTTCCCAGATTTGAGACCATCTTCTATGGCCTCTCCCATTTTGACCAATTCAGTAAATGGCCTTCCGGCCATGGATAACATTCTGTCATAGAAATCAAGCTCTTGAGATCGGATGAACACGGAGACCAACTCTCCCTCACACATTGGTGGTTGCACACGGGCTACCTCAGCCCTCCATCTACTGGCGAATTCCTCATAATTCTCTATCGACTTCTGTTTGACCTTCTCGAGGTAGTAGCGGTCGGGTACCGTTTCGACATTAAAGTAAAATCTCTCCATGAAGGATTCTGCCATGTCCGTCCAAGTGAGCCATTGGCACATGTCTTGGGTTGCGAACCACTCAACGGCTTTGCCAGTTAGACTACGGCTGAATAGTCGCATAATCAGGGGTTTCGTTCTTCTTAACCCTAACCAATTGGTCACAGTAGGAGTGGAGGTGCGCTTTGGGATTCCCTTTCCATTGAACATTTCAAATTTCAAAATTTTGAACCCGTCTAGTAGGTCCAAATTCGGATGCATGCACAGGTCATCATATCTTAGGCCCATAGCCTTCCTTGCGGACTTATTGGATCTTTCTAGCCACTCATCCATCTTCTTTTCCATATCTCTCTCACGTTTATCCTGTTCGGCCCTCCAGGCCTTCTCCATTTCCTTGTAATGGTCTAGCTCTTTATACCCTGGGGAGGATTCATTTGGGATGTTGGGAGTGAAGAAAGATACTTGATGAGTGGGATGGTTGAGTGGGGCAGTGGTGGTTTGCCCAGTTGGTGGGGCTGGAACACGTACTTGGTTTGCCGGGTTGATGAATACCGGCTGGGGAACCTGGTAAGAAGGGACCGAGTGAGTGGTCCTTGGGATTTGGGTGTATTTTGTTGGTGGTGGAGTGCGACAAGAAGTATCAACGTGATTCGGGTCAGTTGGATTTAATGGAGGTGGGATGGTTCCTTGTGGGTAGATGGGGAAGTGATCAGGCATTGGAGAGCTTAGTGAAAGAAAGGGAGGAGGAGGCCTTCTTTCTCCAGTTGGGGTGCCTTTTTCAGCATTGGCTGCCTCATTCCTAGCCACCTTTTCCTGGAGGGCCGTGACGGCAATCAGTAATGTCGCGATCACATCTTCTTGAGATGATACTTCCTGTGGGTCTTTGATATCTCCCTCGCGGAGAACGAGCTCATTTCCACCATTATCCGATGTACCAGTCATTTTCTTTTTTCCTTAATCTTCTTTCGAGAGGGATGCTAGTGCGGCCTTTGATCTTGTGAAGTATGCCAGCTTTCGGTACTAAACTAATCGGCCTCGTTCTATAAGATAAGAATAACTCAACGGTAGACAAAGTTAGTTACTTAACATAAATATAAAGGCAAGATATCACATATTGATATTTAAAGCGCACATAGCACATAAAGTCATATATTAAAGCTTGAATATTTTTTGATCCTTTGTTCTAAAGGTTCGGACATTATGGGCTTTTACATTTTGGTTGGATCTTGGTTCAATGGGCTTTATGGTTGACTTGCTATGGCAACATAGTAGTTTGTTTTACAAAAGAAGGATATTCACTTTTTCCTAGATATCCTTTTTGGCTAACCTTAACTAAAAAATTAAAACAAATGGGGAGGGGGGGGGGGGGATTATAATTTATATTATATAGGGCTCTCTCGTCTTGTGGGGGAGGTATTATCATGTGCTCGAGCTCGAGCTTGAACGCGTAACACTCTTCTATGTCATGTCCCATATCCCACCGGGGGAAATCGGGCCCCATCGTAGTTTGTTTTACAAAAGAAGGATATTCACTTTTTCCAAATAGATATCAATTTTGGCTAACCCTAACTAAAGACTTAATCCCCCATTTAAGGTATGACTCGCCTTTGATTGCGGTGAAATGGGCACCTTTTGGGCGCCGACTTGGGCTTCCTCATGGTATCATCCTCTCGAATACCTCCTTACGGGTGACGAGGGGCCACTCTAAATGGGGAAGAATAGGCTTTGAAGGCTATGACGCGAGGTTCTTCCAAAATTCTACGCCATATATTTATGGGGGAGGGGGGGACTTTTATGTGATTCATCAATAATTCTCTTCTTCTTGAAACTGGAAATATCTCAAATGGACATCGATAATAGCTACCTCAAAAACATCGACTTTTCTTGTGCGAGTTGCTCTCTTTTATTTCCTGGAGATGCTTTTCCATTTGTAGCACCTTATCCCAACCACTTTGTCTACCTCCTCGATTTTCTTTCTATTTGTCTCCTCCTAAAGTTCGCGCTTCCTGCTCTCTTTGATTCACCATTGTAAGTCAACCTTTAATGGAGATAAATTCGGGTAAGTTTTAAGTCTCATGGTTTTTCTTTTGGGTATGTAGTTTAGATCATCGGATCAATTGTACTCAAGCTTTAATATATGATAACACACATAGCAAGTAAGCATGTGAAGCACGTAGCAAGCAATCATGTAATTTGCACATATTTATACTACTCGTGTTCCTAAGGCCTTTTTGAGCTAAGGCTTTCTTAATCATTTGAAACATGCAAGTGCCATTTGTGAAGATGAACCATTGCCCCGAAAATTATCATTAGTTAATAAGTAATAAAAATATCTTCCTTGAAAGGATTACAAAGATGATGAAGTCGACATGGGGTTTATAATAAAGCAATAAATCAGCAGGGTCCTCCTCCAGCGGTTGATATTGAGGCTTGGCTTGTTTTGGCCTTCTTGACCCTCCGAAGGGTGGTCTAAATATGAAGGCGTGTCTAATACAGCTCCATTCTGACTATCACCGGGTCTGTTTCTTCCAAAATCTTGGTCAAGTGCTCATATGTGCTTTCCAAATATTCTTTCAAACGTTCCTCTTCTCGGGCATCATGATGAAGTATGGGCCCTGGGATGGATGCACGGGCCAAGTGTCCCTGTAACCACTCATAATACCCTGGGTCACACCCTACTTCAAACCTGTCTGGAGCTAAAGTATCTGGACCTTAACTCACATGACCATTCCACTCCCTGAGGATTGTACCAGCATTCTTAATTCTCTGTTTGGTATGCTCGATAATAAATTTTTCGGGGTTCCCCATTTAAGGTATCACTTTCCTTCTACCAAATTTCCTTAAAACCAGAGATGAATAATAAGGACGGATTCCTCGAACCCCGACTAATGGCACAAATAGGCAATTTTGGCCCCGAACCACTATGCTCTCAGAAATGAAGTCAGGGAACATCCACTGGATCTTATCCTCAGTCAACTCTGAGAAGAAGCGGGCCCACGCCCCTTTGGACATGTGACCAAGGTTTGGACAATAATTTGTGAGACGGTCTATCCTATTGTTATTGCTCGATATCTTTGGACTCCTTGGATAACCATCTTTCGATGTGTTTGATAATCCATCATTGTAGCAACATGTTACACCCTTGGAAGTATCAGAAATGACTCCGGCATTTGTCTAAAGCCCGAAAAATATCCGCCAGGATGATAAGTACCAGGTCAAAATACTTGGTTTCCTGATCCCTGGTTATGACATAGAAGATAGCATGGGCCAAGCAGATCACTCGGGTGTCTATGGCCAGTGACTCATCCTTCGAGAGTATCAAAATGCCTAGTAGGGCTATGGCAAACGCCAAAGGGCTAACAGCTTCCCATTCTTGTCTACTCTTGAACTACCTCTGATATAGATTATACCCGGTGACGTCCCGAACCTTCGGAGGTCTTAATGAGCCTTAGGTAGGTCTGAGATATCCAAGGCTCATCTAAGTATGAATGCTCTAGTTCAGTAGGGATTTGGCTTAGCTCTATCCTAGTTTCCACTAGAGTGGGCTTTTTACAAAAGACCGGGAACCCGAGAGGACAACTGGGGCTGAATCGTTAGGGTTGGACGATCGCGAACCAACCCCGCCTTATAATGGTTCCAAAAGAAATATTTTGATTTTATACTGAAGGAACGACCGCGTGCTCCGCGAAGTCTCCTTTGAAACAAAGTGTAAAATAAATGTCAGGAGTGGCGGAGTTATGATATGCGTGCAATGACAACTAATAGTTGCGGAAAAGTAAACACATAAACAGTTAAAGCAAATATACTCATATTATATTGGAATCCTTATGGTTAGAACGTTTAAGTCCCCAGTAGAGTCGCCATCTGTTACGGTTCGCATTTCGCGGGCGGGGTTAGCACTCAAAAAGATACTTCAACCTTGTTGGTGCTCTTTCGGACTTTGTTTTAAAAGAGTCGCCACCTAATTTTTAGAAAATTATGAAAACCAGTAGTGAAGGGTTTATTCAAACACCGTGAAAAAACCTTCGTAATCTAAAGTTCTAGGTAAGGGTTCTGGTGATCCCCTAGGGAAGGTGTTAGGCACCCTAGTATTAAGGATCCGTACTATACGGTTGAACTTCAAATTCTAATGTATGAGTATTTGCATGAACTGCTTATTAAGTATTTAATTTCCGCATTTAAAAATATTGTCATTTGTTGCATATCATTTGATTTTGGAAAAAATTGAATATATTCCCTTTATATATGGCTACTTTAGGTTCGGATTTATAATATCCGGATAAGAATAAACTCCTTTTACGTGTAAGGATAGTATATATTTTATTTGTAAAGAAAGAATACAAAATATTTTTTTGGTTTTTGCAATGTATACATAGGTAAGTATATATTCTCTTTGTTCATGCTTAATCCACACTTGGTCTCGGGTCAACTTACAATACGTTAGAACGTCTCACTTAAACCTTTATAATCACGAATGTATTCCAACTTCTATTTTTGAAATCGTTTTAAACTTACAAAATAATCTAACTATGTTTATTAGGCATTTTTTCGGACACGTGTGTAAAGAAGAAACAAAATTTATTCTTCAACTGGACTTGGGCCAAATCGTGACTTCATAAACGAATTTTGGGCTTCGTGCCTGTTATCTCATCTTTTGAAAATTCCATTTGGGCTGGGTCCATCAATTAGTATTTCTGGAGGAAAACTTAGTGGGCTTTTGGCCCAAACTTTATCAATTTTATTGTTGGGACTTGGCTCTAAAAATGCAAGTTCTGGTGGGCTTTGACTCCCAAAATCTGGTTTTATTTGACCCAAAATCATTCCATATTAATCCTTTTCCAAATCCAACATTTTTAGTTTTGTAAACGTACCTCTATTTTTTTTTATTTTTTTAAATCCAACTTAGTTCGTCTAGAAAAGAAAGTCGGGACCATGGATTCTTTTTGAAATCTTTTGGTTATTTTTTGAACTCGTTTGATTATTCTTCAAGTCTTAAAAACTGTTTGAAAATCGTTTGGGGACTTAGAGGTCTATTAAACGGCATAAGCAACGTTATCCTTAGACGACTAGTTCAAACCATAATTGATTCCAATATCATGTGAGTTTTTACAAGCTGTTTACACACAATGTTTAATTAAAACAAATAAAATGACCGTAGCGGTTCTATTTTTTCCGATTCGTATTTGCACTTGCCTCATTTAAAAAGAAATTTTTTACGGGAAAGTACGATTGTCAATCGTACCGGCAAAAAGGAAAAAATATACTTTTACATGGATGATGCTCTAAATGGACATTGCTTTTAGAGTCGCCACCTAACTTATAGGTAAATTAGGAAAACCAGTTCGAAAGGGTTCATTTAAAACAACTAAGTTTTAAAAGAAACCAATCTATACCAAAGTTTGGGTAAGGGTTCCGGGAATCCCCCGGGGAAGGTGTTAGGCACCCCGGTATTAAGGATCCGTAAAATACGGTTGACTAACGGGTTCTAATAGTATGCCTTGTAGATATAAGTTGTTTTTGATAAAAACTGCTTTTGTTTATGTTTCCGCAAATCAAGGTGTGTCATTTATGCAAAAATACTCACTTTTCAATAAACGAAAATGGTAGAGTTTTACCCAAAATTGGGTGTTTTGGGTTTCGAAGTAGTACATCTCGGTTAAAACCCGAAGGCGTTAACCTAAGTAGAACACTACGTAAGCCCACCCGAGTTTTTAGAAAAGGTTTTTAGTTTTAAGTTTTATAAAAATCTTTTTGGCATACTATTAGTGTCCATACGTTAACCATTTTTTACATTTCTAGATTTTTTAGTCTTTTTAGTCCAATATCAGTCCAAGGTCATTTTAAGTTCATTTGTTCAAATTATCCATAGGTACGGTCCCAATTTGTCTCAATGTCCATAAATTGCCAAGTCCTTTTTATTCAAAATCATAGTTTATGTTTGAAAAAATGTCCATTTTTTGTCCATAAGTCTGTTTTGTCCCAAAATCAATTTTTACACGTCACTTTTTCATCAAAATCAGTTTATCACTTAGAAATAATAATTTTTTAGCAACTCTAAATTTGTGACAATTATTAAAGGGTTCCAATAAGCATATAGTGACAAATAAGCAATAGAAATGTAAGGAGTTGGGCCTACCAAGCCCAACAGAAAATAATGCAATTTAACTTATTCCGCTCTAATTTTGCTCCTATGCTTAGGTCGTCCATGGTTGAGGTCGACTCGATCTAAATGGAGTTGGTGAGCCTCGTTGGACCCACCAATGGATAGGGATTTTTACAAAAAAAAAAAAAAAAAAAAAAAAAAAAAGAGGTATACAACATATTAGTACTTAATCTAGGGACATAAATTTAATTACATAGCCAAAAATTAATTACAAGACAATTGGGCCAGGCCCATAATTTCTAAATATCAAAGGGAGGGGTCATTTTATGCAAAAAGGGACAAAATTTAAAGAATCTGAGCTAAATCGATCGCCCAGGCCCAACTGGCCCAAACAGTCACATAAGCCTGCATTTTTCTAAGTGTAGATGCCCCAATATACCAGATATACTAGATGATATACCCATACATCGAGAGCAAAATCCCTTAAGGGGGCATACCCTCCACATATACTTATTGTATACTATGTATTCCCATGTTTCTCTTTCAAGCAACTCCTTAAAACTACCCAGAAGTAGCATCAAATTTCCAAAAAATACTCAGAACTTAACAATGATTCAAATAAGTAGATAGGCAAGTCTTTCTTATCACATAGCAAGTTTTAGGCAAGTAGTTTAAGTAACATTCCAGTGAAAACAGATGGCCAAAGATCTAGAGTCTAAGCAAAGCAAAATCAGCACCGAAATATAGCATACCAAGCAAGTTTTGAAGCCAAATAAACACTTAAGGTTCATGATCTATACAGTCCAGAATGAGAGCAATTCTCACTTAACAAAGGTTTTCAAATTTCCAGCTTTTAAAGAAGTAGAGGCACAAGGTTAGACAAATGTAATTCACAAGAAAGGTCTTCAATTCAAACTCAATTAGTTTAGGAAGATTCAAAGACAAAACAGGTACAAAGGCTTTTTGTTTTCAAAACTGCAAATTCCCAAACTGTTTTCAAAGTTCAAACATTTACAGTCTCCTAAGGGTCACAAGTGAATCAATGTTGCAATTTCAAACAGTTTTGGACAAGTATCATGTAGGAAAACTAACAATAAACTTTAATCATGGTGAACGCTCTATCTGTACTCTAGAAAGAAACAGGGATATATTGTATTCTTGCAAGTTTTCTTAATAGCATGATCTTATCAAGTTAAAATTAGTCCAATAATGCATGATCTCTCAAAGAGATTCAAAGCTAGTTGATCTCACTAGGTGGAATGCAGCAGTGTCAAGCCAATCAACAATACAAGTAGGCAGTTTCCATTTTTTCAAATTTTGTTGTTTACCTTTCCAGTTCAAATACTAAGTTTCAACCTTGTTCTATCAATTTCAGTCATCTTTGGTTAATAATTCATGTTCCAAGACTTAAATAAGGAACAAGCAATTAAGTAGGAGTCACAGAAACTAGCACATATACACACACAGAATTCCAAACTTTTTTTTTTTAAACCAAAAAAGTTTCCAAAATCCCAATATAATGTACCTTCCACATCAACAGCAACTTAAGGTGTGGAATTCCAAATGAATGACAAGTTATATTTCTAAACAGTGTCCTAAAATATCTATGAAGTGCCAAGTTGATCAAGATCCAGTTTTTAGACTAAGTATGCATATGAAGGCCTCTACCTAAGTGCAGGGTCAAGTTTTTAAGAAAAAAGCAAGTTCTGGTTTTTATCAGTTTTCACAAATGATTCACAAATCCTATTTTTAGTAGTTCAACATCCTATTTTCTCAGCTTAGCATATAAACAAGATAAATTAGATCCAGTATTTCATTTTCAAGCTCCTATTCTATGTTGCAAAGCAACAAACACAAAAAGGTTCTTCATTCATTTTTGAAGATCCACATTCAAGAATCCAACAAGTTGCAAGTTATAGGATAACAAATGGTCACAGTTCACATTCTAGGTGAAGACAAATTCACTTTTATTGACTTTTACCTTTAATGATCTTATTTTAGCAAAGTAGTAGATTCAACTCAACATAACATTAAGCCATAAGCACAGATAAGGCCAAACAAGACATGGTTCAATATTGTCAATCCCATAGTCTATCACAATTTACAAAATAGCAAAGTTCAAGTAGTTTTGGCACTGAAAAATGAGGTTCCCACTCAGTTTTTGGAATTCTAGATTCGATGGACACAAACAAGTAGCAAGTTACAACAACATATTACTACAGTTAACATTTTAAGGTCCAAATAGTATCATTTTTACCTCTTAACCTTTAGGGGTCATGTTTTAACAGTTTTAGAATAGTAAAATAGGAACAGAATATGATCAACAATACAAAAAACTTCAAGTAGCCAATTTTCACAAAAATGCATTCAAAGTAAACAAGTGATTCTCTAATTCATTTTTAGGAGGGAAGTTATCAATTCAAAACAGTTTTCATACCTCTAAGAGGACTAAAAATAAGGAGATTTTTAGATTATCTCAAGATGTCCTAAGATAATCATCGGGAATATGGCTGAGCCTCGAAATTTGAGTAGCCTACATATCCCTGGCTTTTGGGAATCAGGCCAATTCTAGTTCGACGCTATGGCTCGAAAAGGAATATCCCTTTATGTGGGATCCCCTTTGACAATTTCCGGTAAAAATCCGACCGGAGACGGTTTTTGGAAGATTTTTAGGGTTTAGTTACTTGAAGGGATGTTTCAACCCTGGTGTAGAAAGCTTGACTCTCGTACACTGTTTTTGGTCGGTTGCCCAAGAAAAGTTCCACGTTTGCTCCGCATGTCTTGAGTCTGGCTCTTTTGCTCCTATCTTGGTAGCTTTTAGCCATCCCCAGATGTTGAGTCCTGCGTGTTACTGATTTGAAATTTTTATCTTTATCGTAAATGCCATACCTGTGCGGCATTCTTGCCATTTGCTTTAAAAGTTAACTCTGTCAGTTTTCGTCATTTGTCCGGCTCTTGGCGAACGCTCATCCGTCTTTTTTTTCTTTTCCTGTAAGTGTGTGCTTTTGTGTGTATATATATATTTTTGAAATAACTTTGAATATTTTGGATAATAATCCTGATACTTCAGTTGGCTCTTTTCTCGTCATTTTCAGATGTTTTCATTTCTCAATGATAACTTTCGTTGGGATCTGGGTCGGGCTATACCGCATTCTTGCGAAACCTTCACACCCCAGTCCAATTTTTATTTTCGTAAGCAGGATGCAATTAATGAAGACCATGTTTCCAAGTGCGGGGTCATTTTTATTTCTTATGACATTCGCTACCCGAGAAAATGTGGAATCACATCATTTTCACATACTGCGGTGACTGTCGCAAAACTGGTGTCGCCTGCATCGTTATCCTCATACGAAGTATGCGGTATACCAGTTGGGACTACATCACTTATAGTCAAAAATACCCAAATAAAGACTGCACATCAGAGTGTAGTATCATATTCCTTCTATGATGACCACTAACCTCTGCGTCCAGAATTACATCATTTAGTCATAATATTCAAGTTAACGACTGCATACTCAAGTACGGGTCCTTTTCTCATGACAACCACTATCTATGAACCAGAATTACATTAACTTGAAATAAACTGCAATAGTGACCTAAACTAAGGCATACTTAAACTCAAACTACTCAAGTCAGACACATAGGTAAGCTATTATCAAATGACAAACATAGGGAGTCAACCTATGCTCCTCAACTACTCATAATTCTGGACAATGTCAAATGGAAGGTGAATATTCACTCAATGAGTCAAACCCAAACAAGGAGAAAACAAAAGCCATGGCAAAGAGCTCATCATATCAATAGATCACAGAGAGTATGAAACTTACAATTAATAAAGCAGATATACCACAAACAAGATAGGATTTTAACAAGTTCAAGAGACTGTAGACAGTACAGGAATGACCCCTTTAGGCTTTAGTTAAACTCAATAGCATAGGAGAAAGTATACAGAAAAGATACACAGGATACATATACACTATGACCTAGGTGAGATGAAAGAAAGAAAAGAAACAACTGTAACATCCCGTTTCAACCAGATTTTTAAAGAGGTGGGATAACACAAAGTATTCAAATAGGTCAAATGCCTTGGACTCAACATTTTATTTAAAAGTAAAAAATTTCAGATTTCAACCTATCCAATTCTTTTCCTTATTCTGGGAATCAGTGATCCTAGGTGGGCAGTTCCTCTCCTTTAACTGTGCTAGCCATATTTTATCACTTAGCAAATTCATTTTATCACAACCTTTGATCTAATAACAAAAATAGCAATCCAAAGGCATGAACATGACCAAACACACATCCTATAGACCCAAAGGCATGCCATGGCACCTTTTATTTAGAGGAAAGATACTATGAACCAAGTTATACTTGACTCTTCTCAATCCCCATCCTAAGGTGCCTTTAAAAGGCTTACCATGCCAAGTGATTTATGGTTTGGCATGTGCACACATGTGGCTTGATCTTCTTATCATCCAACCAAGTTAAATTCCTAGTCAGTGACAACAAACTGGCCTTACAGTTAGCTTAGTCTAGAAATTTAGTCATGAAATGGTTTTTAATCCTTTGGCCATAACAGAGTTCCCATAGGCTATCATGTTCTATTTGAAGTTGATTTTAACAGGAAGAAAACAAGCCACGACAGTTGTGGTAAGATAGGGGATCTGACAGATAAGATAAACAACAACATACTCCCAGTAAAATACCATTACAGACTTGCCAGCAAGTTATCAAACAGGTTAAATAACAACAACATACTCCCAGTAAAATACCATTATAGACTTGCCAACAAGTTATGAAACAGGTTCAATATACACTTAGTTCAATGATCCAAGGTGATCATGGACAGTCTTTTAAAAACAAGGTTACATCAATCAAGTTTGTAGTACAAACAGATCCTAAAAGAGCTTCTTTAAATCATGTATTCAAGGCAAAAAGATTTGGCAAGATAATTGCATATCCAGAATCCCAGGCAGCTAAGCTAACCCTCATTTTAACTAACAAACATCTTGTCCTGAAAATACCTAGACATTTATAATGTTTACTGATCTTGGTTTAAACCATGTCATGATTTCACACATCAATTACCCCATCACTTCAATTTTTTTAAGCAAAACGGGATTTTAAACATCAGCTTCAGCCTTTTTTTTTTTTTTGTTTTTTTTGTTTAACTTAGTCTAGAAACCTCTTGATCATCTTACTTTTATCTTACCCTATGTGTTCAGGGTTTTAATAAGTAAAACAAAAGAACAGGTTAACACATACTGACCATAAATAATAAACTTGAATCAATCATTCAAGAACAACAGACAACCAAGCAAACCTTAAGCTACGTCATTAAGTACAGATACACCTTGCTACATTGATCATTTGAAGAAAATATAATATGGAAAAAAGTAAAACACAGTTGTGTTAGCATCTTAAAATATACACAGAACACTTCATTGCGTCAAACTAACAACATAACTAACCCACATCATCAACACAATATCAGACTAAACAGCACATGATTAAACTATTTTTTAAACTAAGCAAGAAATTAAAGTAAAAGCAATGACAAGATAAAAAATTAACTTTTTGGGGTGCATTCGGAGCAAGAATGGATTTGGAGCCTTCTTTGTGCTTCCAAAATCAAGCTCAGCCACACACACACACAACAAAAAGAAATTAAATTTTGAAACTAGAGAACTCAACTCTTAAAGCTAAGTTTTAAAATTTTGACTAGGAAAGCCTTAATCTCAAGTTTTGTTACTTAAAATTTGGGGCTTTTCGCATCTGTTCCCTTTTTTTCAACTTGGATGTTTGGGGTTCTATTTATAGAACCCCAAAATTGTAAAGAAACTTAAGAGTACCAATGTGGGACAAACAGATTACATCATACATTAACCTTTGTAAACAAAACCTACGGTACAGATCAACAATGAATGGCTCAATTTGAGCCTTGTTTTCTTCAATCCGATCGATGAGATTCGAGTAAATATAAACACAATACAACAATAGAAATTCAGAGAATCGCATGTTTGACTCAAAATTTAAAAGAAAATGTAAAAAGAGAAGGGTTATTACCATGTTTGGTGTGAGAGAAGCAGATTTGAAGTGGAAACATTAATTGTTTCACTTAAATGGTTATGTAAAAGCTATGCAACCTCTATGTCCTTTGTGAAAATGTCATTTTTGGCAAGAGAGAGAAAGAGAGAGTGTAGGCGGTGGCTTTAGGGTTTGCGAGGAAAGGGAAAGGGGGAGAAAGGGGTGAGGATAGGGGTCGTTTGGTATGAAATGAAATGTTTGGGGGGGGGGGGGTGTTATTACCCTTAAGCTAAACAGACTTGGGCCGGGTCTTGTTCCATTTTTGGACTGGACTCGGTGCAAGTTACAAAGAAATGAGGATGGCTCTTTCATATATATATATATATATATATATATATATATATATATATATATATATATATATATATATATATATATATATATATACGCATATAAAGGGTAAGGTGGGTAAATTGAATAACCGGGTAAAGTTTAAAATGGTTGATTATCAACCATACTATTATAACCTAATTAAGACATAATTCTGATTAATTGATTTAAAATCGGCTAATTATGTAAATGGGCTCAACTTTGCAAATACAGCCTTAATTGATTTAATCTAATTGAAATATTCAATTATGGCCCTGTTTGGCTTAACTAGCTAATTAAAGTTAAATTACACTAATGACCTCAATTAATTTGAGCCAAATGAATTTGTCCATTTCAATTAAGGCCATAAAAAGGCTAATTTTGCAAAATTGACCCCAATTGCTTTAACCATGAATTGATTAATTCAATTGTGGCCATAACTAAAACAATTAAAAATCAATTTGCAATAATGTCCCTCCTATTGACCACTCAATTTAATTAAATACTAAATCAGTTCATTAATTTAAATCAATTTTGCAAGCACACAGAATTAAAGATTGAGGGGTACGTCAATTATTTTAATTACTCAAATTCCTTGAATTTAAAGAGAATAAATCATTTGTTAATTGGTCTTTTTGACAAATTAGCAATTAATTGAATAATTATTCAAAAAATTGTTTTGCCTTTGACTAATCCCAACAAAATATTTGGTAAATGTCATAAAATGCCAATTAATTCCTAAATAATTCATAATGTCATAAAAATCACTTTATCAATTTAAAGGATTAAAATATTGATATAAACAATTTTATAAAAATTATTTAACCCTTTTTAAGATGCATGGTTTGCTTTATTTATTATCCAAGGACTCTGAGTAATTAAAATAAATTATGGGAGGTCAAAATTAGGTGTCAACATATATAAACTCACAGTTGATGATCAACAATCATCGTAGTAGATAATAAGTTTTCAGGTCGCCGATAGATAATTATATTAAGAAGCGACCACTACTTGTAAAAACAGTCATATTTGAAGACATCTACGTTCACAATGAAACAACACACTTAGATCCACAACAGTCAAATTAATTGTTTCTTAAAACAATCATATTTGAAAACATCCAAAATATTTATGCACATCCAAATTCAAAAGGCAAAAACACAATTATATACAAAGGTTTCAATGATCTAACCTTCGCATAAATTAATCCAAAACAATCAAAATTAATTGTTTGTTAAAACTGTCAGACATTAGTACTGATTGTTTGTCATCATCCATCACACACATTCAGCAAAAATTTAATTGTTTGTTACAACCCAAATAACTAAATTAGTTGTCTGAAGAACCATTAATCTGGGCGAGGACACCCGACACAACTTTTTTAGAGTCAAACTCAACATCAGCTTGACTCGCCTCACTAGCATTCTTCTCATTAACCTTAGCAGGGACATCTGCTGCCTTCTCGCCCTTGAGCAGCTGGCATAGGGAGCTCAACCTTCTCAAGTTTCTCGACTTCCGAAGTTGGTCTAGGGACTTCAACCTTCTCAAGATTAGCACAGAAACGTCTGCTGCCTTCTCAGCTTGAGCAGTTGATCTAGGGAGCTCAGCAGTTGGCTCAGCACCTACATTCAATTTGTTGATAGTAGATGATTCCACAGGTTCTTGTGCTGTATTTTTTGGACATAATTAAAAAGAATGAAAACCCTATACAACACAATTACAACAAAAAAATTCAAAAAGTTCACCTTTCTCTTTGACAGTCCCCTGATTCTTCTTCTTCGGCTTCTTGCTCCTTCTAAATTTTTCTACCTCCACATAAGCGAGAACAACATTCAGAGACTCCTCCATCTTCACCAAACGCTGCTACAGTTTCACATGCTCTATCGGCATTGATGGTCCCCCTCTTGGTGCGGCACGACCCCTAGAAGTCCCAATGCCAACATTACCACCAAAATCTTCTGATTGAATATCTTTCACATCATATGAGGGCTCCTTAGACTCCTTTTCAAACCTACTACTACGCTTCAAGGCATGATGAGCATCCTCATCAGAATTCTCCTTGGGCTCCTTTCTCAACCTACTAGGAGCCTTCGAGCCATTCTGTGATGTAACCAATATGGTCACGCCTTCCAATTCAGTCTTCAATTTATCTATGGTGGGATCATCAACCTCATCATCAAATGCCAAGAAGTCTTTCATGTAGTCCTGCTCCATCTCACGCATTGTAGGGATGATGTAAGGGTGCACAACCTACAAATAAGCAAAACATTAGCATTTAGTTTATATTTTTGCAAAAACATTGATAATAGACTCCAAATTTATACCTGTGAAATTCCCCCTCCAATGCTAAATGGATCACCTTCAGTAAATCGCTCCATTTTTGTGGTGTGACACCTAAGAATCCTAGGAATAGGCAGAGGAACCTCATTTGATTTGCCAGCATGCAGTCTAAGTGAGGGGAAAGCTTCATAAGTCCAGACCTACACTAACACAAACAATCGCTGAGTGTAAAAATAAATAACACACAGTCTATAATCTACTACACCAGCGGTTTATAACATGTACCATGAATGCCCAAGCGAAGCCGTAGAGAGCATATGATGGCGTCTTCTTATCAAGGTGGGTTTTGTGGTGCCTGGGAACATCTACCTTGTCCATCAAGTATTCCAAGGTGAGTTCAAAGGATTCCTTTCCCCAATGATAGCTCGGGAAGAATTTCAAATCGTCAGCCATTTTACACCAATCAGTGTCCACACCCCTAGACACATCTTTGGCCATCAAAATTGTATGGAGAAACCACACAAGACAACATTTCAGCTTTTATTCTTTATTTAATCTAGGCCTTCTTATCACCGACAATAGCTTGTCTGATGTAATCTTCTTCTTTCGAGTAACCATTGCGTAGAATTCTGCCCCTTTCTTAATTTCCCTGTCCTCTCTAGATTGGGAGGGATAGGATCCACAATTTAAACTGGTGATCAACAGAAACTCCTTCAGGCCAAAACACGCAGGCTTGTCGTTCACGAGGAACCACATTTCATGCTTCTTTTTCTGGACCACATGACAAAGAAGCATATAGTGGATCATCCGTCCGTTGAAATTGATGAAGAATTTTGACAGCTTTCTAAAGTGACCAAAACAGGAACGCTTCCACTTTTTCCTCTGTTTTTTTATCTCTCAACACATTGTTAAATTCAACTAACAACAACAGCCTACTCCTAACAGAAACTTTTGCTGCAAAAGATTCACAATCATCCAACCAATTAATCAAGCCATACTTTTCAACGTTAATTGTATTTGCACAATATGGTAAGGACAAAGGGTCAACATCTTTAGCAGTACTAGAGTGTTTTGAACCATGCTCAGATACACTCTCAACTCTACTATCAGCTCTATCTCCATCAACACTACACTCATCGATGAGGTCTGAGTGGGACGCACTCTCGCCCTTCTGCACTTCTTTTTCTTTTTCTATCTCGGCTAAATTCTTCACCTCTTCTATTTTTATCCTTACAATTCACATTAGAACGAGTTTCAACCATAGCACAAGAACGCGGGAGTATTTTTCCTCCTCTGCCTCTACACCGACGCATTTATACGATCTATATACAAACAATAGAGACGTTGATCAACCACGATATAACAATAATCGACCAAAAGTCTATTAATAGACCATATATAATTTCAAAAAGCAAAAATAGAAAACAAAGATCGAAACAAGCAAAATAAGTATAAATAACACACATTTCAACGAAAAAACAGGCAAAACAACCCAGGTTTTGAAACAAGGCAGATCTTTATGAACACTAATTTTTTTTATCAAGATCGAAAAAAATAAAAAATTTCAGAGGCAATATGGAGCTCAAAATGCTCCGACGGAGTTGCAGAGTTAAAGAAATTACCTATTTACGATGATCAAGGCGTATTGGAGCTTGGGGGAGAGGTGGATGTTTGAGAGTTCCAAGCTAGAAAGAGAAATAAAGAAGAGAAAGGGACGGATCAGAGAGGGGGGGTTTGTGTATTTTATTAGAAATCAACTGGACTTAAGGGTATAACTTAAAACTTTCAATCTTTTTAAA
Organism: Lycium ferocissimum; assembly: GCF_029784015.1. Lineage (NCBI taxonomy): Eukaryota > Viridiplantae > Streptophyta > Magnoliopsida > Solanales > Solanaceae > Lycium > Lycium ferocissimum. The sequence continues at coordinate 66,419 of NW_026720176.1, forward strand.
ATTATGAAAAGTACCCATTCCCATTTTTCTAAACCCTAATACCGAAAAATAATTGAAAAAGAAAATGAGTGGCCATATTCCCAATTAAAACTTAGATGTGGCCTTCTATACAAATCTTCTCAACTTAGAGCTTAAAACTTTATACATTCAATTATGAATTTATTGAAATTGTATTATCTTTCTTTAATGTCTAAGTACTGAAGTATGCATATCTTTGAGATTTAAAATCTAAATAATTTTGTTAATTTTTTATAACATTAAAAAATAAAAAAATAGATTTTTTGCATCTTTTTTGTCTATAACACCAACTATTATTTAAATGACAAATGTTGTTATAGGTTTATAACAGCAATTCTCTATAACAGCCAAAAAATTTCAGACCCAACGATGTTGTTATAAAGAGGTTTGACTGTACATGAATATAATCTATATCTGATCCATTCTTAATAAATCAATTAACCAACTCATTTTTAATTGGTCGAGTCGGACAAATACTTACAAATTATATTTATCCATTTTGCTAGCACTACTTTCAAATAACTAAGAGTATTAAACCACAAACTTTCCCGATTGGGAGTATATATTACTACATTATTTACTTGTGCATCCCTACTTCTACTATTTCTACAAGTGTAGCTAAAGATTCTGTTTTGAGCTTTGCATTTAAATGAAAGAAAAAAGAAAATGTTAGATTCACTATATATTAAGGTCTGCTTTTTACCATACTAGGAAGACTTGTCGTGTATGTGAAATTTGGCACAAATAATCCCCTATGTCTGAAATAACAAAAAAGAAAAAGAAAAAAAAAGTAAGTAGGCGTTTGGACATGCGATTTCATCTCATGAGATGAAATCGCAAATCATCCAAAAAGGCATGATTAATTCCAAATCATGATTTCAAATTTTTTAAATGTAAAAGTTGACCCATAAGCTTATATTTTGTAAAAATAGATCCATAAGTTGGTAGATATATTTACCAATTATGTTTACCAACCATTTATATCAAATATTAAAATATCTACAAATTAATAGTATATTTATAACAAATTTACTCTTACCAACCATGTGGAGGATTATATTAAAGAGTAGTTACACTACAACTCATGTTCAATTTTTCATTTTGTTGAACTAAAGTTTAATCAATTGATGTTGTAATTTTTAGAAAGGCCGTCTAGTAGCGTATTAATTTTGTTATGAACTATGACTTGCTCATTTGGTAAGATTGTATAAGAATTGGGAAAGTTTTGATGGTTTTCACAACTTGTGGAGTTTTTATGTCTATAAGAAAAAATACAACTTAAGAAATCCAAATTGCATGTCCAAGCGGCTCCTAAATTATACACATCCTATTATTAAAACAGACCGTATATCTAAATCTTAGAAGAAATAATAATTTTCACCGACATATTCTGTCATTAAATGGGTGTAAAGCATTAAATAATGGGCAACTTACACAAATGACTACACTTTGGGGGATTTTTTTAGGCATAGCTACACTTTCGCTAATTACATTTTGTAGCTACAGTAACATGTATTCAAATTGAGCTGTATTCCAATTCGGCTGCATTTCGTTGTATTCAATTCAGATGTATTCAATTCGGCTGTAGTCATTTATAATTACTTTTACACTGTATTCAACTTATTGTATTTAAATGCAGTTGTATTCAAACAACATAAATGCAACAAAATATGGGGATATTCAGCTGTATTCAAAATTCACTGTATTCATTTGTATACAAAAAAATCTCCTTCAAAATACAAGCGAAAAATACATAAAGAAACATTGTATTTTACACTAGAAAAAAAACGAATACACTCAAATCTGAGCTACAAGAAATAAAATACACTCGAATTTGATATACAAGAAATAAAATACACTTCAAATTCACTCTATTCATTTGTATACAAAAAGATCTCCTTCGAAATACAGGCGAATAAAGTATACTTTCGGGTCAGATCTGGACAATAAAGTATATTTTTCGGTCAGATCTGGATAATAAAGTGTATTTTACGGTCAGATCTGGGCCTCACCGACCTATTTCTTTTCCGGTCGGTGTGTGGCGGCAGCAGTTACAACTCGCCGGAGAAGATGGAGAGGAAAACGACGACCCTGCCATTGATGAAGAAGACGACGCTGTATCCATTCAAATCAACACAGATACAGGATATACAATGAGTATGACGGGAGCGGCAGTGTTTCAACGGTTTTTAGGGTGGTTCGACGGCGACGGCAGTTAGACTCGTCGGAGATTAGAGAGAGACCAGATGTTACGGTTACACAGCTAGAGAGACCAGAGAGAAAATGGTTTGAATATAGAGAGAGAGAGAGAGAGAGAGAGAGAGAGAGAGAGAGACCTGTATTTTACCTTAATAGCTAATAAGTGTCATTAACATATAACTTTTAGCTATGGAAAGTAATTAATGCAAACTATAACTACTAAATATAATTACCTACTACTAGTTAGCCAGGCCAGATAGATTTCCCTTAAATAATATCTTTCATATATACATCTTAAGGTAAATCAATTAAACTCAAAGCTTTTTTTCTTTTTCCTTTTTTTTTTTTTGGAAATTTACATGGATAGTCTATTTTTATGTCTTAATTATAATTATTTTAAGGTAATTATACCTAATTATAAAATGTAACAATTTAACCAACTATAGCAAATAATAGAAAAAGTAACGGATTAGTCTTCAATCTTTCCGTTTAAGGCTCTAATATTCCTTCCCCCTTCCCCCCCCCCCGGATCCCCCGGCCCACCGCCCCTCCTTCTTTTCTCTCTCACGAATCTAAGCACAACCAATTCGAATATATATATTAATAACGAATTTTGGTACTCAGTATCATAACTTGAGAAGAAAATATGTCTGATCATAACCCTTTAAATTTGAAAGGAAGACGAAAAGAGTTGGCTACAAAGGAACATGATTATCTAATTAAGCAATCACAATTCTGGCGAAGCTGTGAACTTCATTAAAAGCTCCATTTATAGCTATTAAAAAAATTAAAGCTTTAAATTTAAAAACTGAGTTTTGAGAAATTATTATTTGTTTGAATTGGATGTTGTTGCAAGCGACTGTAATATTCTTTTGAGTTTATATTTCAAATTTGAGGAAGTTTGGTGACGATTAGAGTTGACTTTGGTTGGAATTTCATATGAAACTCGAAGAGGAAGAAGAACTAATGTTGTTATTTCCAGGAAGAAGAACAATATAAATAAGTTTTATGTATTTTGCATTTTGGCCATATGTTATTTGTGGGCAATTCGCACGACTGCCCCTATTTTGGGGTGGTCTTTAATTTTTACCCCTCAAATTGCTGGTCTTTAATTTTTGTCCTTCGCTTAAAAAAGTGGCCGAAAGTACCTCAGATTTTGAGTTCGAACCCCAGGTTAATCAAAAAAAAAAAAAAAAAAAATCGCAAGACAAGGATTGCACAAAAGTTATACCTTAACTAAGTTATGCCTTAAGGCATAACTTCTGTAGTTCTAAGTTATGCCTTATGACATAACTTTTCGAAATCTTTGCCTTATAAATTAATTTTTTTTTTTTTTTTTTGGCCGAGGGGGTTTGACCCGTAACCTCGAGAGATATTTTCGACCACTTTTTTTTGGCGATGACAAAAGATAAACCAACAATTGAGGCAAAATTAAAGACAACCGCCTTTGAAGGGAATCCGCGCAAAAAAATGGCTATTTGTATGTCCAATGAATCACTAGACATAAGTGACAAACAAATTGTATGTTTTGATCGGGTTGTATACAACAAATTTTTTCATTTAAATTGTATTGTTAGACCGGATTGTATATATTTTGTAAAGAAAATTCCTGCTACTTTTCGAAAATTCAAAAATTCTGTTGAAGCAGATAATTAGTTTTCGATCTGTATCTACAGGGAAAAAAAAATCCTTAATTAAGCATGATGTCCATCACTATCACGAAATTCAGGCTTCTTAATTAAAGCCCACTGTGTAGAGACACTCGGATATTTATATTAAGTCGAATTCACTATTTACTTTTTCTAGCAAATAGACATGGGTTATACAATGATTATACACGATTATAGATATATTATATATCTGCCAGCTATTTTTAATTTAAGCAATTTAGTGGGCGGCCATTTGATTAATTCTTCTTCTTAATTTGTATTTCCTAACTGGTGTATGACCTGTATTAAGACCCGATTACTCCAAACTCGCACCATATAAGATCTATCAAAGGGAGAAAGATTCCTTCTAAGATATTTTTCATAGTCAGCGCTCAAACTAAAAACCTCTAATGAACCTCAAAGAATCCTATACATTTCACCAAATTCATAACATTTCAATTCGAATACACCTTGTTCCAGGTTGCTAGTATTTCGTGGGCTGCAAGCTTACAAATCTTTTGGGTCAAGAACCATTTCCTCGGACCCGTTCGGCGGCTTTTCTTTATTTTGCTCGTGTACAACTTGGAAATGGTTTCCAATGGAATCTAATTTTTTTCTTCTCATGAATTGCTGAGGAATCTTCAGTATTTGTCAATATTTTTCACGTCAAAAGTCTACCATTTGTTCGTAAAAACCTAAAAAAAGAAATTCGAAGTGATCAAGGAATCAACATCCAAAAGCTCTTTAATTACACCAAGCATTTGGTAAATGATTTAGACAATTCTTCTGTCAAAAGCGTGGATAGAAAAGCAAATGTCAAAAGCTTATATAGGATAGAGTTGTCGCTTATTTATATACTTTTATTCGCTGGTATTGTAAAGGGACTTTATAATCATCAAGTAACCTAAGGAACTACTAAAAGTAATCGTTTACCAAAAATTAAAAATAAAATAAAAAATTGGTAATCTGAAAAATAAATCAAGATTTTTTTACTATAACAAGTTATAGGTCAAGGGTTCGAGCTGTGGAATTATATAAGGCAAAATCCGTAAACACCAAGTGGACGTATTAAAAGATGACACGTGGCGATGGTGACATATCAGATTCGAGTCAGCAAGCGAGGGGCTCCGTGAAAGCATAATGACGCTCTGGAGAAGTAATTTGGTAACCGCTATCGGAGACAGAAACTATAAAAGGCTCGGAGAAGCATGTCAACTCACCGGTCAAATGTCGTTCAATGCATAACCCCGAAGACCACCAAGATTCTTCCGGCCTTTATTAGCCTTTATCACTTCTTAATTACCTGTTATTGCAGCATTAATATTGGTAATTAAAGGGGCATCAGTTGTGGATCATGCACCCCATAGCTCTAGTATAAATAGATGTTCTCATTCTATTGTAAGGCATCTGAAATTATACAAGAAATACCTTGCTCTTATTTTGCTCTTAATTACTAATTGCTCTTGTTTAATTAAGAAAAGTTCTGATTGTTCGCTTGCCCAGAGACTCTAGCTCAAAGGCTTCTCCAAGGCTCAGACTATTCTAACTCCTTATTTTCAATTACATTTCGTTCATATTACATTCTATTGTTATTTTTCTCATTATTTTATTTATATTGATCCACGTGTCCTTGACCACGTATACAAATTCAACTGCACCAATTTTTCGTGTAATATTGATGCACGTGTCCTTGACCACGTATACAAAGGCAGGAGCATTTTCGGAGCGAGTCACCAGAAAATAACTTAGATGAAGAGCAGTAATGTCTACGAACACTGAGGACTGTCGTACCAAAGCAGCGGAAACCATAATCATAAGTATCGGAAGCATATGAAGATGGCTCCGAAACAGTGATTAAAGAAAAAAGCACTGTGCCAAAATGTATCATGTCCGTATGAGATACCGAAGATAGCCCGAACTGACATCGGGATAAAGAAAAGGAATGGGGACTACCAGATCAGTCCCGGAAAAAATAGAAGGAACCAGAATCAAGAATCGGCTAGGCCCAATAGATGCCAGCACGGCCGCAATTCTCTTGCAATGTATTTTTGTTCATTTCCTGTAAACTGTCATATATGCAAAGTTTTAAACACTTGTGTACGTTCGAGGAATGGAATGAAGCAAAACTTGCACCTTTTAAACATTCTCATATATGTCCAAATGAACAAAATCATTCTTAAATTTGCTCAAGTTTAAAAGCAAATAAGGATTACGAATCCGAACAATTGTGCCCAAATGAACAGGAGACATCCTCTTCATAAGCACCGAAACATAAGGGCCATCTCTTATAAAGCCATCCAGTTAAATGGCTAAAAGGCCGAAATTCATGATCATTAACATCCCCGGCCTCTAAGGTTGCGAGGTTATAAAATTTTCGGGTATAACTAAAAATCCTAGAGTCAGGAACTCTAAAATTAAAAGTTTCGGTACAACTAAAAAACCAAGAGTTAAAACTCAAAGATTAAAAGTTCCATATGAGCACTAAAAATCCGAGATCAAGCTTTCTATAGTGGTGGTACTTTTTTAGCACCAACCGACCACTGACTAAAGAAAAACCAGTGGCGGAGTTGTCATCTGAATATCTAAGTCATGCACTTTATTTTCCTTCACCCGGTTTTTGTCTCAGTTGAGTTTTTCTGGCGAGGTTTTTAATGAGTCAGTCGCGAGGGTGATCACATGACTTTTTGACAAGAAGGGGAAAATTTTCACTTCCCGGTTACATCTCGGTGAGTAACCAGAAAGTGGGGGGACCATTGTATAGGGCAAAATCCGTAGATACCAAGTAGACATATCAAAAGATGACACGTGGCGATGGTGACATGTCAGATTCAAGTCAACAAGCGAGGGGCTCCGGGAAAGCATAACGACGCTCTGGAGAAGTAATTTGGTAACCACTACTAGAGACAGAAACTATAAAAGGCTCGGAGATGCGTGCCAACTCACCGGTCAAACGTCATTCAATGTACAGCCATTACAGAAGACCCCCAAGATTTTTCCAACCTTTATCACCTCGTAATTACCTTTTATTGTAACATTAATATTGGTAATTAAGGGGGCATGATTTGTGGATAATGCACCCCATAGCTCTAGTATAAATAGATGTTCTCATTCTATTGTAAGGCATCTGTAAATATATACAAGAAATACCTTGCTCTTATTTTGCTCATAGTTCCTAATTGCTCTTGTTAAATTAAGAAAAGTTCTGATTGTTCGCTTGCCCTGAGACTCTAGCTCAAAGGCTTCTCCAAGGTCCAGGCTATTCTAACTCCTTATTTTCAATTACATTTCGTACATATTATATTCTATTGTAATTTTTCTCATTATTTCGGTCTTATTGATCCACGTGTCCTTGACCACGTATACAAATTCAACTGCACCAATTTTTCGTGTAATATTGATGCACGTGTCCTTGACCACGTATACAAAGGCAGGAGTATCTTCGGAGCGAGTCACCCGAAAACAACTTAGATGAAGAACAGTAATGTCTACTAACACTGAGGACTGTTGTATCAAAGCAGCGGAAACCATAACAATAAGTACCGGAAGCATCTGAAGATGGCTCCGAAATAGTGATTGAAAAAAAAAAAGCACTGTGCCCAAATGCATCATGTCCGTATGAGATACCGAAGATAGCCCGAACTGACTTCGGGATAACGAAAAGGACTGGGGACTACTAGATCAGTCCCCAAAAAAATAGAAGGAACCAGAATCAAGAATCGGCTAGGCCCAATAGATGCCAACACGACCACAATTCTCTTGCAATGTATTTTTGTTCATTTCCCGTAAACTATCGTATATGCAAAGTTTTAAACACTTGTGTACGTTCGAGTAATGGAATGAAGCAAAACTTGCACCTTCTAAACATTCTCATATATATCCAAATGAACAAAATCATTCTTAAATTTGCTCAAGTTTAAAAGCAAATAAGGATTACGAATCCGAACAATTGTGCCCAAATGAACAGGAGACGTCCTTTTCATAAGCACCGAAACATAAGGGCCATCTCTTATAAAGCCGTCCAGTTAAATGGCTAAAAGGTCGGATGAAAATTCCTGATCATTAACATCCCCGGCCTCTAAGGCTGCAAGGTTATAAAATTTTCAAGTATAACTAAAAATCCTAGAGTCAGGAACTCTAAAATTAAAAGTTTCGGTACAACTAAAAAACCAAGAGTTAAAACTCAAAGATTAAAAGTTCCATATGAGCACTAAAAAATCCGAGATCAAGCTTTCTATAGTGGTGGTACTTTTCGGCAACCAGCACCGACCGAAGAAAACCAATGGCGGAGTCGTCATCTGAATCTCTAAGTCCTGCACTTTTTTCTCCTTCACCCGATTTTTGTCCCAGTTGAGTTTTTCTGGCGAGGTTTTTAATGAGTCAGTCGCGAAAGTGATTACATGACTTTCTGACAAGAAGGGGAAAATCTTCCACTTCCCGGTCACATCTCGGTGAGTAACCAGAAAGTGGGGGGACCATTTTGTATAGGGCAAAATATGTAGACACCAAGTGGACATATCAAAAGATGACACGTGGCGATGGTGACATGTCAGATTCAAGTCAGCAAGTGAGGGGCTCCGGGAAAGCATAACGACACTCTGGAGAAGTAATTTGGTAACCACTACTGGAGACAGAAACTATAAAAGGCTTGGAGATGCGTGCCAACTCACCGGTCAAACGTCATTCAATGCACAACCGTTATAGAAGACCCCCAAGATTCTTCCAGGCTTTATCACCTCGTAATTACCTTTTATTGCAACATTAATATTGGTAATTACGGGGGCATGATTTGTGGATCATGCACCCCATAACTCTAGTATAAATAGATGTTCTCATTCTATTGTAAGGCATCTGAAAATATATACAAGAAATACCTTGCTCTTATTTTGCTCATAGTTCCTAATTGCTTTTGTTAAATTAAGCAAAATTTTGATTGTTCGCTTGCCCGGAAACTCTAGCTCAAAGGCTTCTCCAAGGCCCAGGCTATTCTAACTCCTTATTTTCAATTACATTTCGTTCATATTACATTTTATTGTTCTTTTTCTCATTATTTTGGTCATATTGATCCACGTGTCCTTGACCACGTATACAAATTCCACTACACCGATTTTCCGTGTAAACAGGAACCAGCCTCATCCCATGAGGTGTGGCCTTTCTCCGGACCCTGCTAAAGGGGGATGGTTTGTGCACCGGGCTGCTTTTTTTTTTTTCTTTTCCTTGTACTATAACAGGTTAAAATAAGATGATATTTTATTAATATATATAGGTTAATTAATCCTTATTTAACCGAGCATATGACATTAGAGTCACCACGTACCACACGATAAAAGCGAAGGGAATAAAGGAGTGGAGCTCAAAAGGCATTTTGCACCGGAATTAGGACCAATCCTCCAGTTGATAAACGTGGAAAGCAAATGGTATTCGATTCTCCCTCATCTTTTCTTCAAGAACTAAACTATAAATATCCTATAGAGAAAACATTACAATATCATACCATCATTCATAAACAACCATCTTTATAACTTCTTTACAAAAAAAGAAAAATGACTTATAGAATCACGGATCAATATGATTCTTATCAACCATACACAACTATGTACAACCAAACAAATGATCATTTTGAGAAAAACACTTCTTCCAAGAAAGAGGAATTCAGGGTGCATAAACTAATTGATGCTCCTCCATATCCAAGTATTCGTTACACATCGAATGGATTTGAGGCTTTTAGGCCCGAAAAGGAAATCAATATCAGCAAGGAGAGGCCAGGGTATCCATGGAATAGAGACGACTACGTCGATCAAGAAGAAGATAAGTATGGAAATTTAGCTTACGAGGAAGAGGAAGAAGAAGACGATGAAGATGTCGATGCTGAAGCAAATGCTTTCATCAAATGGAAGCATAATAAGTTTAATCGTGCTAAATGGATGTCCATGAAGTCCTTTTACTGATTTAGCAGTTTAATTTATTGTTTATAGGCCATGTTTGTTGTATATATCATGCATGAGCCCTGCTCCTTGTTTTATATATTTCTATCTATTACTAAGCCTGAATATTGATGCATTAGCTAAATAATTTGTAATGTTATATTTATACTTTATTTATAGTATTGTACTCAGAATTGATATTCGTTGACTTGTGATTTTATGTTTGGGTATCAAAATTAAATCTACGCTTTTCTAGTTTGTGAGACTAATTAGAATTAGTGCCAATTTTGTCGCTTCTAGCTCGTTGCAATCTTATTACATTAAAATCCCTTCCAGGTGAAGTTATCTAGTTGAAATTATCCTATATGTATGTGTTAACCTTTGTACTTGTGTGCCAGAAAACAAGTTATGTTTGATTTTATAGTACAAAGGGTAACACATACATATAGGATATATATAAAGTTGTTTTTTTGTAAGGTTCAAGGTAGCTAACACAAGCTCGATCTAGGTTTGTTGTATTAAAAGCAATACACCGACTTTTGATATTTGAATTTCCATCACGCTACGAAAAGCGCGCAATTTTTGTATATCTGTCAGTTCATTAAAAATAGGAAAGGGTCAAAAATATCGTGGACTATTTGAAATGAGTCAATTTTATCCTCCTTTACATTTTTGGCTCAAAAATATCCTCTCCGTTACGTTTTTGGATCAAAAATACCCTCTATACAAATCGCTCAAAAGTACCCTACCTACCAAACAAGGAGCCACTTTTGCCCTTGAAATGGCAAAATTTTGCCCTTCATTTAAAGTTGGGGAAAGGTGCTCTTAATTGTGAAGGCTTTAGCAAAAACCTATACTAGAGATTATGAGATTACTTTAACTGTTTTAAATTACAATTTGTATACAATCCAATTTTATGTTTTATATAAAATATTTACTAGTATACGAAAGCGAAAGAATAGCTAGTCCAGCTTCGAAAATTTGTGTTTTTAGTCCATCAAATATTAATAAAATTTAAGTTTGATCTTTGTGATTTCTAGTTAATTAACACATTTTATAAGCATAGTTAACCTTCATGTAATTGATATGCACACTTCTACTCTTCCGAGTGTGAATCTTCACAAACTTAACATACTATTAAATGTTTAACGATATAATTATCAATATTCTATGCTAAATTTTATGTTGTTACCGCATACTTGAGGGCAATATTATTCTAAAAATAATTCAAATATATAACAAGATTCTCTAAAAGAAAAACCAAAATATAAATTTAAGTCAATTGAAAGTTAAATATACTTAATCAAAATTGAAGAAAATAATAATACAGTAGCTTAAAGCTCTTCTTGAATAAATTACACGGTACATGCTATGTGTATTTATATAACACAACGAAGAGCCCTAGAGGACTACAAAGTACCAGACGTGAAGTATCTCTGTTAGGATACATAGTTTGTATAGACAAGACTTCCTCTAGTCGGCTAAGTTATTAACTAATACATACTACTGTAGGTTAGAGGTTTAGGAGTCCTTAACCTTATCTAACCAGGTTGTCTTACATCCCCCCTCAAGCTGGAGTTGGGAGAGTGCACAACGCCGAGCTTGGTCCGTAAAGCTTGAAACTGAATCTTAGGCAGCGGCTTAGTGAAAATGTCAGCTAGCTGATGCACAGAGGGAATAAACTTCGTCACCATAGCTCCTTGGACAACTTTTTCTCACACAAAATGATAGTCAAGTTCCACATGTTTTGTACGAGCATGTAAAACTGGATTGGCAGTGAGATGAAGGGCACTGATGTTGTCCGTGAAGAGTAGCGGAGGATGGGCCAGCGGGATGCCAATGTCTTTGAGCAAATAGGTCACCCAAGTGAGTTCCGCAACTAGAGACGCTAATGATCGATATTCAGCTTCAGCACTAGATTTAGCTACTGTAACTTGCTTCTTTGAAGACCAACTGATGCAAGCCTGAAGTGGGTCGTCGAGTTAAGGGGCAGCCAGCCCAATCGGTATCGGAGAAGCCTACCAAGTTAAGGGAGGACCTGTTTGAGATACGGAGGCCTAACTGTGACGTACCAGCAATATATCGAAGTACACGCTTGACTCCAGACCAGTGAGTAGAGGTGGGGCTTTGTATAAATTGACACAATAGGTTAACGGCATGGGAAATATCTGGACGAGTGAGGGTCAAGTATTGCAAGGCTCCAACCATACTTCGGTATGCAAAGACATCAACATGTGTACCAGACGAGTCATCAAGGTTGTGTTTTTGTGAGAGAGGTGTTTGGATGGCTCGTGTCCCCAACATGTCGGTACGTTTAAGGAGATCAGAGGCATACTTGCTCTGGCTTAGGAAGAGACCATCCCTGTCACGGTGAACCTCAATGCCAAGAAAATAGTGAAGGCTTCCCATATCTTTCATGGCAAAACATGATTGAAGTTTGTTGATCAGCTTAGCCAGACAGTAAGAGTTACTGCCAGTTAGAATTATATCATCAACGTAGAGGAGAAGTAAGATAGTACCTTCAGATGAATGGAGCACAAATAAGGAGGGATCAGCTTTACTGCATAAGAAGCCAAGATGAAGCAAGTAAGAGCTAAACTTGTGAAACCATGCTTTAGGAGCTTGCTTCAGGCCATAAATTGCCTTTTTAAGCAAAACAAACATGATACGGGAATATGTGGTCTATGAAACCCGGTGGTTGCTCCATATATATGGTTTCCTTAAGTTCGCCAAGTAAGAAAGCGCTTTTGACATCGAGTTGCTTAATCTCCCAATGTAGAGTGGTGGTAATTGTCAAAACAAGTCTGATTGTGGTAGATTTTACCACTGGACTAAAGGTGTCATCAAAGTTGATCCCTTCAATTTGGTTGTAGCCCTTCGCAACTAGGCGAGCCTTAAAGCGTTCCACAGATCCCTCGGCTTTGAGTTTAGTCTTAAATAGCCAGCGTGAGCCAACAATATTCATATGGGGTTGTCGTGGAACTAACGTCCAGGTCTCATTTGATTTCAGAGCATTCAACTCATCATGCATTGCAGCCAACCAGTGAGGCTTAGATAAGGCTGTTTTAATGGATTTTGGTTCGTCAATGTCGGGTTGGATAGAGGTCGTGAGGAGAGTATGGAATGTGGTATTGGGCATGGCATGAGTTTTTGTTCTTGTGAGCATATGATGGGCGTTAACAGTTGGCTGCTGGAGGAGTGCTTGATCGTGAACAGTGACAGATTGTTCGGGCAAGGATGGCAAGTCCACAAAAAGATCGATACCTGAAATATTGGAGAAATCGAGAGGGGCAGAACTGGCTTCTGATTGTATCGAAGAAGGTGATGAGCTAATATCAGGAGGGGATGGGCTGTTTGGAGCTTCATCAAGTGGTGTCGAGGCGGCGGAGTGGGATATAGAAGCAGAAGTGTCGAATTGTGCAGGGGCTGCTCTGTGCAAAGCTGAATCTGCTGGACACAACATATGCGTTTCTGATGGATTTAATTGCATCAATGAAGAGGATGCTGGAGAGTAAAAAATTTCTGCTGTACGATCAAGATTAGCTGCTGGTTGGGCAGAATGTTTCTCCAAAACTTCATTAGCTGGTTGGGCAGAATGTTGCTCCAAAAATTCATTAAAAGTTGTGAGATGTGAACTGTTAGAATCTGCAGACAAAACATCGCTAGTAGACACATAAGGTAAGACAAGTTCATCAAAAATCACATGCCTTGAGATAAAAACTTTCTTTGTTTGAGGGTGATAGCATCTATAGCCTTTGTGAAGTAGACTATATCCTATGAATACACATGGGAAAGTTTTGGGTTGGAACTTATTCCTATTTTGTCCTTTAAGGTACAGAAAACACCTGCAACCAAAAACCTTCAAGGTATTGTAATCCGGCGTCTTTCCATATAACTTAGAGAATGGGGATTGCATACTCAATGTAGAGGTAGGCAATCTATTGACTAAAAATGCCGCGGTCATAAAAGCTTCAACCCAAAGAAACAATGGTAGATTTGCATTAAATAGTAGAGTCAAGCCCGTCTCAACAATGTGTCTATGTTTTCTTTCTGCTACTCCATTTTGTTCAGGAGTATGTGGACAAGAAATTTGTCTTTTGATACCATTCTGAGCTAAGTAAGTAATAAAATCTAGACCGTTGAATTCTCCTCCCCCATCACATTGAAACACTTTAAGTTTCCTTGAAAATTGATTTTCTGCTAATTTGTGAAAGGTCAGACTTCTTCTTTAGGGGGTAAATCCAAGTAAATCGCGTACAATCATCAACAAAGATAACATAGTATTTTATTCCTTGTGAAGAAGCAACAGGGGTTGGTCCCCATAAATCACTATGTATTTGTGCTAATGGCTCAAGATCTTTCTTATTTGAAACTTGAAAAGGCAACTTACAACTTTTTCCCATTTGACAACTACTACAAACTAAAAAGTTTTTATTCCAAGTCTTAACATCAATCATCTTATTGCTATGCAGAAAAGTAAGAATTCTTGAGTGTGGGTGTCCTAGTCGTTGATGCCAGATGGTGTCTGAGTTCTTCTCTACTTTCGTAGTTGCCAAAGCTTTATGTAAACTTTCTTCCAATGTAAACTTTCTTCCAATGCGTACAAGTCTTGTCTTCTATTCCCTTTTGCCAGAACTATTCCCCACTACTAAAAACAAGCTATTTACCTACGCGGGTTACGAGGACAAATTTGATGTCACTATTCCGAGGTACTTTGCACGGCGTCCCTCGGAAAAGTCAAATATTTTAATTTTTAATTATTTTAAAGATCGGGGACGACCCTCGGTAAATTGACTTTTTAAAGTCAACATTTAATTGACTATCTGAGGGACTCTGTACATTACATAATAAAAAACAAATTAAAATTTCCGAGAGAGACCCTCGGTAATATAAATATAAATATTTTAATTTCTTTTTTCACATGTGAGGACACCATCGGTATGTTAATAAAAAATAAATAAAAATTAAATAAAATGTACGAGAGAGTCTCTCGAAAGTGAATATAATTATTTTGAGTTTTCTTTTTTGAAATTGGGGACGTCTCTTGGTAAATTAAATATGTAAAATTGAGTATTTAATAAATAATTATTTTATATTTTTTAAATAAAAAATAGCGATGGTGTCAATTGGTAAGTCCTCGGTAATTGTTTAAAAGTTTTTTTTTCTTTTAACGATTATATTACATTTCTAGACTTATCATAGAAAATTAACTAGTACCACTTATTTATTGTACCGAGGAGTAAAAGTGTATAGTGATAGCACTCTAAAGAATGTTATAAGTGATAGAGATAATAGTCAAAATATCCCAACGTTTGACAAAATGCCAACTACACAGAACCTTTGCGAAGTCCTATTACCCCACGGACAAATTTTTCGATGTAAAATGGGCTTTTTCTTTGATGTGGCGAAGAGCGTGAATACCCGCCCGGATGGCGCGTGACGCCTTTAAAAATACGCATCGACTTGTTTTACAGGCCTTGGTAAATTTGCCACATATGATGCCAAGTAGATAAAATTTGAACTCCCTCCATTTTGAAGCTACTTCATCTTAAATGCCTTTATTAATATGTCCCCATTTTTTGTTGTCAAAATAATATCCATTATATGAAAATCTCAAGCGAAGAAAATCCACATATGATTAGAACAACTTGTTAAAGAACAACTTTCCACCATAAAAAAACGAAGAAAAAAAGAAAATCAAGAAAAAAAAAGGAAAAAAAGGAAAAAAATAAAGGGTGAAAAATCTAACTTTTTAAAAAAATCATTAATTCTTGTTTGGGGTTCACTTGTTGCGGGTTTGGGGTTATTTCATTTTTTTTCGCGGATTGCTTCGTTTTTGGGGGGTCTTTTAAATTTTGCCCCAAATTTAAGGCAAATTTTCCCCTTTATATTTTGTCTTTAAATTTTCCCCTTTTCTTGAAAAGAAGGCGAAAACATAATTTTGGTT
>NW_026720177.1:0-10136 GCF_029784015.1 Lycium ferocissimum
ATGATAGTAACAACCATATTTATTAAAAAAAAAATCATCCATTAATTCCACCAAAACAGCCCCTAGGGAAACTAACATTCCAACGCCAACTTTCATGATTTTATGCATCGCCCCCATGTTCGTCAAGTTACAACCATACTTCAACATAAACACATATAACCCCTAACTACTATCATTTTCCCAAACATCAATACACCTTATTTCATGCATACAACTTATATTCACACACCCCCCCCTCACCCTTTACTTGAAAAAAAAAGTTAGATCTTACCTTGACAATTTGACTTCTCTACTTGGTTTGGGGTTGGGGAATTTGAGAGGGAAAAAATGGTTCGTTGCCCCAAAGACTATCTTCAAAGTTTTGGGGACCTTCAAAAGGGGGTTGAAACCCCTTTTGGAAAAAAATTTTTTTGGATCAAGACTAAAAGGGCTAAAAAAATCCCCCCCTTTTGGCCGAATGCTCTCTCTCTAGGCTTGGGTTTTTTCTTTCTTTGTGTTGTGTAGTTGAAATGAATTGTGATGGCTGATTTTTTGGGTCATTATTTGGTTCAACTTTGATGCCTACAAGTTGGTCACATGCTCCACTTATGGCATTATTCATTCCATTAACTTTACATTTTAAAAATTTTTCTAATTTGTTTTCTAAAATTTTTGGGCCAAACCCCTCACCTTCTTGTTTCTCCTTTCTTCTTTTTTTTCCAATTGTTTAAAGAAAAATTTATTTTGGTGAATGATTCATACACCACCCTTTGTCCATTGTAATTATGCCAAGATGAATGAGCAATATTTAATGTGAAATGATCCCTCCACCATGTTATGTCCCCCTTTAAAACAATGATATTTTCCCATAAAGTAGTAGATGCTTAAATATTCAAATGCCCTCACATGGATGCCTTATTTTCAGTCACTTGGCTGAATTCCATACCCCCTTTCTTTCAATTTGGTTGTCCACAATATAATGTAAGTGTATGGATGAATCACATTTAAATGTATATTTGTATGTCTCCCATAGTAGTTTTTATTTAAGATGACTTTGAGTCATTTTTTTGGACATGTCATGTTAATGTTCATATTGGCTCATTGTTGCCACTAATTTTAACTTAACCCCCGATTAAGTATTTCCCTAATTTCCATTAATGCTTCTATACCAAACAAAATTTGTAGATAAATTGTGACTTAAACGAAATCGGAAGTTAAAGTCTCTACTTTGTATCTTGAGATAGTCTTAATACTCAGCCCGACTTGAATCATCCATATCTCCTTCCCGATATCATTTTGACGAGCTGTTTGTTGCGTTGCAAACTAGACTCGATGAACTTAATTTTGGGGTTTTTTGAAACACCTTAAAACTCCTCAAAACTAGGAATATGCCTCCTACAATAAAAATAAAATCGGGTCCGAGATTTTTGAAATTGTTCCGATTCATTTCTTTTAAACTTCTAATCCTCATCCAACCTCATTAACCTCTTATCCATACATATACACAGTCATTTACCTCCATAACAATTCAAAACATGTCTCGAAGGGTCCGTAGAATCACAATAACCATAAGTAGAACTCAAAAAAGCCGACGAAACTCCAATCGAAAAGTATATTCCTATCTTTTTTCCATCTTCTATATCATTACTAATAATTTTAAATTTTTAAAAAGGTCACCCCCCTTTTCCCTCAAAACATACTCATAACGCGATTTCAAATCCTTTAGGTTACCGGGGTCACCCCCCGAGATACTTAAGACAACCATATTTATAACGATATTCTTACTAACTCGTTAACTTTCCTTGAACCTTCTTAACTCATTCTTTCTTGTTTTAATACAAGTAGCAAGGATTATTAGGGAGTGTGACATTCTCCCCCCCTTTTAGAACATTCGTCCTCGCATGTCAAATGAATAAAACCCGTCAATTAAAAAACCCGGATCACCCGTTATGAGAACCATAGACGGAAGATTTGCCCACAAAAAAGGGTGTTTTAGGAATATTATGCCTAAAAGTGCTAAACGACCAAATCGGTCGTTACATCGCATACCAATTAAACAATCGCTCGTCCCTCGAGCGACATGAGAGAATGAACGCCGACGGTAACTAAAGAATCTTTAATAGGACAATGCGGGAAACCCTACTAATGCATCATAAACATTTCCTCGCCTTAATACGGAACTCCCCCAACTTAGATAAAGACCTAATTTTCATATTTCCAAATTCAAATTTTCCCCCAGATCTTTAATCTCATGAGTATCTAAAAGAGAACATTACTAATCCAAATCCATATTCGTTATCGATTTGTCAATATAAATCGATAAAGATAAATAACCCGAACCGTAGCCAAAATTGATCAAACCGACACGTTTAAAGTATTCCCGATTTAACCTTAACCCTTCTTTCACCATTCTAAATTTTCTTCACTAACCCAACAAATTTTACGATGATAAGGAGAACACAATAGTCGACCAAAACCCATTTATATATATTGCCAGAAAGGACTTGTGGTTTTGAGAGAACGTTGTGAATCCCAACAACCGATCCACTCATAATATATATATATATATATATATATATATATATATATATATATATATTAATAATCATCTAATACTTCCGCGTAGCCAATCTTATTACATCATCCGATCACCCTATAATCTCTGCGACCATAGTACCTTTAATCACTACCAAGGTAACGTAACATTAATTTATCATACTTTACATTAAAATGACCTTTCAAACCCACTTTTAGGAATTTACAAAGTTAATTTCTACATTAAGAAATTAAGAGAATAACCATATAAACTAAGGAATTGAATCAAGTAAGAAATTACTTAAAAATGGTTTCATATAAACATGGAATGATTTACATGGAGAACGCCATAGAAATTTAATTAAAACATACATGACTTGAAGATTATGAGAAACCCCAAAGAACCCCAAAACAAAAACTTCACAGCTGTTCTGATGTTTCTCGCCAACTTAAAACTCATTTTTGATGCTTCCAACGGATTATTTGTGAAAGGTTTCACTCAAGTTAGGGATTGAGGCATTTTTAAAGAGAAGGGAAATATGGAGTTTTTCAAGAGAGATCTAGCCGATGCTTTTTAATACGAATTTCGTAGCCATTTTTCAACTTCTCCACATAATTCTCATTATTTATAGGTGTCCGGCGAAATCCTTCATCTAAAATCGTATAAGAACTCTTGAGTTCAGCCGGGTGCTCTTTGGGCCCCAAAACCGAAACATACCAAAAAGAAACTTTGTTTTTAAGCCATAAATGCATTCTTGCCTCTTCGAGAAAAAAAATTACTTTAATAAAGTCTTCGATGAAATGAATCACTTCTTTCATCTCTTTTAACCATCCTATCATTATTTTCTCCAACCACGATTTCATGTGTCCAAATTGTGGTCATATCTAGAAAACCGAACTTAGTCACGCATCTACATTATTCAACTTGAGAGTCTTGAAATGCACATAGAAATTAATATCATCTCCTTCCAAAGCAATCCATGGACGGTGACATCCCTTGACTCGGAGATACAGAAGTTCGTATACAATATTTTTAACTATATGCTTATCTGAAGTAGCACCGAAAAAATGAAAGAATCTCTTTTACTATATTTTCTATTTTTTTGTTCTTTTTCTTTTTAGCAAGTATGCTTTTCTTCGTAGAAGTCAGGACTCTGCAGACATTGCTCTGTAGTTCGTCTTGTGACCGGAGAGATGAATACTTCCTCATCTTCAACTTGTCAAAGACCCAAATCATGGATCAACGGATTTGATGAGTCTTTACCGTGGGCTACCGTTCAGATAACTACCTTATATTTGATACAACATGGAATAAATACTGTGTTATTATAAGAAATTCCCAAAACACCCATCTCATCCATTTTTTGTCCGAGCTTCTAAGAAGTTTAGATTGAATAGATCAAACTAAACTGGATACGCTTGTAGTCTAGAGTTCTAATATCTTTACTTGGTCCAAGAGTTTCGTTTTTTCGAACTAACGTCTCCGAGGTTTCGCCGGTTTAGTCTCTTGACAACAGACTCCGAGGTTTCGATCACAAAAAATCACCTCGATCGTGTCTTTGTATGTCTGGGTTTTAGAACGAGGGATTTTGTCTGGGTTTTATTTAATAGCTGGAAAAATATAGTAAATTGGACCCAACATTCCCCTAGCATAGTCTAATGCTTCAGTAAAATCATTAAATCCTTTAAAAAGAGGTTTTCTTATGTCTTTAATAGAGTCTAAAACTTCTATCTAAGTTTGAAAAACACTATTAGTTTTACCAAGAACTAAAACATTTGAATTTAAATTTTTTCGATTGATTCTTGTCTGTGAAATACGACAAAGAGTTTTATAGTATTTATTTTAAAGGTTTAGGAATCGAGGTTTATTATGCGAAATCCATAAGTTGTCTACCAAAATCTGAGATATTACATATCCCGGTGACTACTTTAAAAGTGCAAGACTTTGATGTGCTAGAAGCTACTAAGTTATTAACTGAATTGTATCCGCTTACTTGTTAGTTGCTTCGTTTATGATGACGTAGGTCTAAAATGAAGGTTACTTAATACTCACGAGCCTAGTGTCTGTGCTGAGGCTATGCCTTTCTCCTTCGAGTGTAGAGTTATTTTCTTCGAAGGTCTTATGCCGTTCAAATAGAAAATCGAGGCATTCGTCAAGAATCTTTAGTCTACTTAATTGAGATATTGCAAATTATCTCTCTTTTCCTTTTATATGTTCAAATTTTAGGTTATAAATTCAAATGGTATCTAAAAAATTTAACCATCTCCGTCTACTACTATTGGGAATTTATCTTATAATAAAATTTATTCGCATGGCTATCAAATTAAGGTTTAACTAATATTTCCGATTTGCGGGTGTCAAGATATGTATCCAAAGCTATTTGTCACCACCTATTTTCACTAAGTCGCGGGCACCTACCTTTCCCACCTCGGTAGGCGAACCCTTATTCCAACAATCAAAATATATAAATAAAGTCAAGATAAAATAACGTAAGTCTCACGATAATAATATAAAGAAATATAGAAATAATGAGAATCCAACCCCAAGCATCCTGGTCATGTGTCATACAAGAGCATCTAACTAAATACTATAAGTCCGAATCATAATAATACATAGTAGCCTAAAAGATCATGTCCCGTAATGAAACAAGACATAAGGATAAAAAGAGTCATCGACATCGATCGTCCTCATGCTTCATCCCGAAGGACTCGAATCGAAATCCTCGAATATTAGCCACGAAGAGTAGAAATCGATTCAAGCTTGGTACTCGCATTCATAAAAGAACGCAGTTGTAGGTCCAAGACAAACAATGTACGTAGGTATCATAGGCCGACTAAGACTAGATAACGTATATAAAGAGAACAAGCAAGAAACATATAAACCAACAAGTACAAGTCAATATGAATCCATATCCACAGAAATGTCATCCTTTATGTTATAGCATCTAAACCCAATTGTGCCAAGTCTTAGTATAATCAATCCGAATCAAAAGACATCACAAGAGTATCACAACAATCAGAACCAAGATATAATGCAATGCAATAATGTATGTAGGATGAATGCAATGCATATAGCTTTGTACAACATGTCCCGGACGGAGTAACTCCACGGCCTCGGCGATCATGACCCATGGGGGACCCGCGAAGTCCATGTACCACTCGGCCGGAATATAACCTCGGATCACGAGCACACTCTCACGATCCCGGCAAAGACCTCGGCATCGGACACTCCATCGTTCCCGCAAGAAACCTCGGGCAACAAACACTCATCTCTTTACCCTCTCCGGCAAAGACCCTGAGGCTACACTCTCTCACATATCATCATTAGTGCCATAACCATGCATATATCAATGTATCATGGAAATGCATACGAGTATGATGAAATGTAATGTTAAAAACCAATTCAATCCGAAACGGTACCGCACATGGAATACAAGTAATATCAAGAATAAGGCTACACAAAAACCACGATGGGATCACCATTCTCATCTCCATATCAATCAAGTAGCACCGCAATATCATAGTCATGATATATCATTAGTCGCGTATACTCAATGTCTCAAACCTGGCAACGAGCACACAAAAAAAATAGATCAAGATAAGTCAACAACACAACGGATGTGTAGCCCCCAAATCATACAACAAGGTCCAACCTAAGAAAAATATCTAACCCAACTTGATACCCGCAGGTTTATATGCATTCTCCGACAATATCATCTAAACATACGCTTCGCTAATCAAAGTCTCACCATAAGGTAAACCGTAACCTACCTCAATGCCGAATGTGTGTCACGAACTCCCATGCCAAAGCTTTTTCCTTCCGAAGTGCTTCCGATCGACCAGGTCTTTAGTGCTTATTCGGCACACAATATGTGTATGCTACCCAATAATACTTCAACCTATATTAAGACGCCAACAACTATGGTTAAGCTACATGGAGATTCAAACGTATTCTAACGTTAGTAACTCCTTTCTAGATGTTTAGGCGATGTTTTCTCTTGTATCTAAACCAACCACATACTACCAATACAACATCAATAATTATGTGTTCAATACCAATCCGGACAGCCCACACAATATTCTAAACAACCCACATTCATAACATGCAATAACGATTCACATACTTTACGACATTCTCAAGTTACTTCTAATAGTTGTAGCCTTAACGTTTGTATGTAACAACTTATATAACTCTCATCCAACATAAAATATGATGTATACTCTTAACTTATAATTATTCTTTCCAACTTAATGAAAACACAAGTCCAAAACAAGCCCACTACTACAACATGTCCAAAACGATCTCTAACCGACAACATAACGATGTTCGGAATTCTTGCAAACGTTTACGAACATACTAAGCCAACCACATGCGATTTTTATACATCATTTCATGTCTTCTTTTCATAAAATTTAGTAAATTATGACCAGCTATCCACACGACAAGTACAACATCAATTCATACGCAACTACGCTTATATCGTCATTTTTATAATCCTTAAAACAACTCACAAATGATTTTAGTTTCAACTCCAACCATTAAACACCTTCCTTTCCATCATAAAATTCATGATAATAACAATCAAAATATCAAGTAAAAAACAGTTCACTAACTTCTTCACAAAAACCGTCCACACACACGGCTACACCATGCTTCAACATCTCTCACATAAAATCATAGATTCAACCATTTTCATACTAACATAACTTCACCTTTAACCTTCCAATTCTTTTCATTCTTTTACTCATGAGATCTATGATAGTAACAACCATATTTATTAAAGAAAATCAGTCCATTAATTCCACCAAAACAGTCCCTACGGCCAACTAACATTCCAACACCAACTTTCATGATTTTATGCACGCGATTCATGTTAAGTTACAACCATACTTCAACATCAACACATATAACCCCATAACTACTATCATGTTCCAACATCAATACACCTTATTTCATTCATACAACTTATATTCACACATCTACATCACCCTTAATACTTGAAAAGAAAGTTAGATCTTACCTTGACAACTTGACTTCTACTACAGTTGGTGACTTGAGATGGAAAATGGTTCTTGTTGCTCCAAAGACTATCTCAACCAAAGGGTTGAAACATAAAATAACATAAGACTCAAAAGAGCTAAATTAAGCCTTCCAATTCTTTTATCAAGGGTTCTTTTGGGTGCCCGCATGATCCATGACTTGAATCTTAATTACGTTATATAAGGTTAAGAAATCATATTGACAAGAAATACTTGTATTAGTATTTATACACATAAGAAATATATAAAGACAGACTAGTACTTTAAAGTAAATTATCACACCAAAACGGACTTATACCTTATATTTGACTAATTTCGGTATAGTTAAGTAAGTGGCCAACTATTCATCTGTAAACATCTTTTTTGAGGACTATCGAATAAGGCGCGGGGTCAATGGAATTATTTACTATGATCATGATGACGGTGTGACAACCAATAAATACTTTTAGACATCAATCACATTATAACCCCATAACTACCATCAAAGAAAATTTAAGAATTCCAAGAAGGGTCAACACGCATACTTTACATGCATACAAGGTTTCATGGGCTTATTCTAAGGTTCTAAGGAAAATTGCGAGGCCTATCGATAACGTTCATAGGTTTGGTTATATACGATTAGAACATTTTGACAAAAGCAATGGTTATATTCGGAAACCGAGGATGGGGGGAAAAATTTTGAATTTGGAACATGAAAATTAGGTCTTTTATCTAACTTGACTTCTCTACAGAGAGAAATGTTTATGGCATATTCCGTAGAGGTTTCCAGCGTGTCCTATCAAGGATTCTTTAGTTAGATTCTCATTTTCTCTTGTCGCTCGAGGACGAGCGATTGTTTAATTGGTATTCGATGTAACGACCCATTTGGTCGTTTGGCACTTTAGTCCTAATATCCCTAAAACACCTTATTCGTGGTCTAATTTTGGTGTCTATAGCTTGCGATATAACGGTGATTCGGTTATTTAATTGACGAGTTTTAGTCCTCATTTGACATTCGAGACGAATGTTCTAAAGGAGGGAGAATGTTAGACCGTATTTTTATACGTCGAGTTATTCGCGAAAGAATCAACGTGAGATAGAAACTTTGGATTTTAATTTCTAAACTAGAACAAATCGGTTACAAATTTTACTTAGTACAAAAATGTTATTGGAGATTAGGAATTACTTAAGTGTGGTGTTAAGTAAAAAATTGTGACAATAATGAGCCAACAAGAGCATCAACATCCAAGGTAAAAGGATGACTCAAAGTCATCTAAAATAAGGTTAATGGAAGACATACAAATATGCAATTAAATGTTGATTCATCCACTACATTTTCAACATATTGTGGACAATTAAATTTGGAAGAAACACACAAGTTACATTCGGCCATAGGGCTGAAAATTTTGAGAGAAAAAAGTTGAAGCATACAATTGAATATTTGAGCATCCACTACTTTATGAAAGTATACATTGTTTTAGGAGGACATAACATGGTGGAGGGATCATTTATTTTACATTAAATATTGCTCATCCATCTTGGCATGATTACAATGGACAAAGGGTGGTGTATGAATCATTCACCACACATACAATTGTCTTGTAAACAATTGAAAAAAAGAAAGAAGAAAGGAGAAAACAAGAAGGTGAGGTTGGCCAAAAGTTGTAGAAAACAAATTAGAAAATTTAAAGTGTAAAGTTAATGGAATGAATCATGCCATAAGTGGAGCATGTGACCAACTTGTAGGCATCAAAGTTGAACCAAATAATGACCAAGAAATCAGCCATCACAATTCATTTCAACTACACAACACAAAGAAAGAAAACCTAAGCCTAGAGAGAGAGCATTCGGCCAAGGGGCTGATTTTTGAGCCCTTTGAGTCTTGATCCAAAAAATTATTTTCCAAGGTGTTTCAACCCTTTAGAAGGTCCCTAAAACGTGAAGATAGTCTTTGGAGCAACAAGAACCATTTCCATCTCAAGTCACCAACTCTAGCCAAGTAGAAGTCAAGTTGTCAAGGTAAGATCTAACTTTCTTTT
This sequence comes from Lycium ferocissimum, assembly GCF_029784015.1. Classification (NCBI taxonomy): domain Eukaryota; kingdom Viridiplantae; phylum Streptophyta; class Magnoliopsida; order Solanales; family Solanaceae; genus Lycium; species Lycium ferocissimum. Next base: position 9,573 of record NW_026720177.1, read on the forward strand.
CAAGTATTAAGGGTGATGTAGATGTGTGAATATAAGTTGTATGCATGAAATAAGGTGTATTGATGTTGGAACATGATAGTAGTTATGGGGTTATATGTGTTGATGTTGAAGTATGGTTGTAACTTGACGAACATGAATCGCATGCATAAAATCATGAAAGTTGGCGTTGGAATGTTAGTTGGCCGTAGGACTGTTTTGGTGAATTAATGGACTGATTTTCTTTAATAAATATGGTTGTTACTATCATAGATCTCATGGTAAAAAGAATGAAAAGAATTGAAGGTTAAAGGTGAAGTTATGTTAGTATGAAAATGGTTGAATCTATGATTTTACGCAGTGATGTTGAAGCAATGTGTAGCCGTGCGTGGACTGTTTTGTGAAGAAGTTAGTGAACTGTTTTTACTTGATATTTTGATTGTTATTATCATGAATTTTATGATGGAAATGAGGTGTTTAATGGTTGGAGTTGAAACTAAATCATTATTTTGCAGTTGTTATAAGGATTATGTAAATGACGATATGGGGCCGTAGTTGCGTATGAATTGATGTTGTACTTGTCGTGTG